>NC_142795.1:362010-454338 GCF_049724085.1 Artemia sp. Qi Xiang Cuo | reverse complement strand
AGCGAAAGCGAAGCTATTATCTTTTCTATTTTGTCACTATTAAAAGTGCTAACCCCCAACAAAAATCCTGGATTCACACCCGGGAATATAAAAGAAACTTTATTGAAGGCTTGAAAAATTATAAATTTACACATTAGTTTTCTTGTCAATGGGCGTACATGTCTATACACAGAATCCCCCTTACTTTTACTTACAACGAAGCTGTTAGAAGCGATGTATTGCCCCCTCCCCCCTTTCACATAATATCCTAAATATATTGTTAAACTTAATTTGAAAATAATCTCTTTCATCGGTTCTATACAGGCTAGGAATCCTCAATTGCCTCAAAGTGTTTTAATTTGACAGCCAAAACCCTTTGACTTGACCGCGTTTGTAAACACATCGGAAGAGGGGACGACAAAGTAATTATAACCCTGCGGAAATGTATTGTCAAAACATAGCGGGTTAATAGCTAAGAGATATGCAGAAGTTGATAAGGCTTTACAGAATGACCAAATTTATCAAAAGGGTATTTCTTTTTGCGGTGGTTAGGTTTTGACGGTAAAAGAATATATTTACGTTTTGCATTCAGTATGGTCTGTTGGGGGGGGGGGGGTTTGAGGGTAAAGGAATATATTTACATTTTAGCTGAATATAAAGATTGTTTGGTGGTTAGGTTTGTTGGGGGGGAGGGTTTGAGGGTATAGGAATATATATACGTTTTGCATTGAGTATGGTTTGTGGGGGGGGGTTTGAGGGTAAAGGAATATATTTACATTTTAGCTGAATATAAAGATTGTTTGGTGGTTAGGTTTGTTGGGGGGGGGGGGTTTGAGGGTATAGGAATATATATACGTTTTGCATTGAGTATGGTTTGTGGGGGTTTGAGGGTAAAGGAATATATTTACATTTTAGCTGAATATAAAGATTGTTTGGTGGTTAGGTTTGTTGGGGGGGGGGGGTTTGAGGGTATAGGAATATATATATGTTTTCTATAAAGATTGCATGGTTTGGGGGGGGGGTTTGAGGGTAAAGGAATATATTTACATTTTAGCTGAATATAAAGATTGTTTGGTGGTTAGGTTTGTTGGGGAGGGGGGAGGGTTTGAGGGTATAGGAATATATATACGTTTTGCATTGAGTATGGTTTGTGGGGGGGGGGTTTGAGGGTAAAGGAATATATTTACATTTTAGCTGAATATAAAGATTGTTTGGTGGTTAGGTTTGTTGGGGGGGGGGGGGTTTGAGGGTATAGGAATATATATACGTTTTGCATTGAGTATGGTTTGTGGGGGGGGGGGTTTGAGGGTAAAGGAATATATTTACATTTTAGCTGAATATAAAGATTGTTTGGTGGTTAGGTTTGTTGGGGGGGGGGGGTTTGAGGGTATAGGAATATATATACGTTTTGCATTGAGTATGGTTTGTGGGGGGGGGGGTTTGAGGGTAAAGGAATATATTTACATTTTAGCTGAATATAAAGATTGTTTGGTGGTTAGGTTTGTTGGGGGGGGGGGGTTTGAGGGTATAGGAATATATATACGTTTTGCATTGAGTATGGTTTGTGGGGGGGGGGGTTTGAGGGTAAAGGAATATATTTACATTTTAGCTGAATATAAAGATTGTTTGGTGGTTAGGTTTGTTGGGGGGGGGGGGGTTTGAGGGTATAGGAATATATATACGTTTTGCATTGAGTATGGTTTGTGGGGGGGGGGTTTGAGGGTAAAGGAATATATTTACATTTTAGCTGAATATAAAGATTGTTTGGTGGTTAGGTTTGTTGGGGGGGGGGGGGGTTTGAGGGTATAGGAATATATATACGTTTTGCATTGAGTATGGTTTGTGGGGGGGGGATTTAGCTGGAAATATAGAGGGAAGGAATTTATCGAAATGGTATTTCTTTTTGCGAGAATTTGGGATTGTAAAACAATGGTGGAGGGAGGGGGATTTAGCTGGAAATATAGAGGGAAGGAATTTATCGAAAAAAGTATTTCTTTTTGCGAGAATTTGGGATTGTAAAACAATGGTGGAGGGAGGGGGGATTTAGTTGGAAATATAGAAGGAAGGAATTTATTGAAATGCTATTTCCTTTTGCGAGAATATGATTGTAAAACAATGGTGGGGGGGGGATTTAGGTGGAAATATAGAGGGAAGGAATTTATTGAAATGGTATTTCTTTTTGCGAGAATTTGGGATTGTAAAACAATGGTGGAGGGAGGGGGGGTAGAGGAATATATTTACGTTTTAGCTGAATATATTGGAGGATGTCCAAGGAAAATTCGTGTGAAAATAAAAATGAACTGACATTGCTAATTGCGGCTGCCAAGGCCTCAAGCTCATCAATTATGTTAATTGTTTTATCCATTGTCAGGTTGTTTGCACTGTGTCAAAATACTTTCTGATAATTTAGTCACATTGCATGTCCTTTATATACTAAATCTCATGGGCTATTTTTTATGTAACGGGGAAAACCATATTTAACAAGCCCTATGATTGGTTGAGAAGGAGTATGTAACCGACTCGCTGATTGGCTGAGAAGGAAACACGTGATCTAACTCTTTCCGGGAACTCGTAACATTTGGCTCGAATAACAATAACAAATACAATTTCTGGATGATAATATCTGCCTCGAACAGGAATGAAGTGTCATTAACTTTTTCCGGGAACCTCATAAAATCTGGCTCGAATAACAATAACAAATACTATTTCCGGATCATAACATCCGCCTCGAGCAGGAAGGAAGTGTCATTAACTTTGCTTCGAACGACAACAACATTGACCCCATTAACCACGTGTTCTCTCTAATGACTCTGTTCAAAACAACATTGACCTTGACATTTGGTTCGGAAACAATAACAAAATTGACCTTCGCTGAGGGCGTGCCAAAAACACACCTGGAGAAAGAGGTCATTGACCCTGTCCTCATTAAACTATATAAAAAAGTTGTAGGTGGCAGCAGGGGTGGGCAACAGGACCTTTAGGGTCATCTCTACTATAGCCCTAGAGAGCGGTATTGAACCACATTTTTCGTATAGCCTATTGTTTGAAATACGGTCAGTCAGCCGTGTACCCAGAACAATCCTTACGCAATTTCTCTGGAAAACATCTAGCAAATCTTCATCCGCTTTTCGAAGTGCCTATGCTTCAAAGCCATATTTGACCACTGTCATCACTGTAGCTTCTAATCTTCTAATCTTGGTTGGCAGACTTATCTTCCTATTCTTCCAAACTTTTTTTTACTGTGAAAAAACACCCTGAGCCTTGGCTATTGCACTTTTGACATGTTCACTGCTCCAACCATATTTACTAACAATACTACCAAGGTAAGTGAAGCTGTCCACCTGATCAATCTTTTCATTACCCAACTTCACATTTTCATCTTCACTTATTCCTAGCCTTAGTGACTTAGTCTTTTTAACATTAATTTTCAAACCTATTCTAGCACCCTGAACTCGCAAAACCTCTAAAAGTTCATTCGTTGTGCTCACACTTTCATCTAAGATGCATAAATCATCAGCATAATCTAAGTCCAGAAGACTTTTTTCTCTCCATTTGACTCCGCGGTCTCCCATTGCCTTTTCTATGCTCCTTAAGAAAAAGTCCATCAAAATAATCCATATAAAAGGAGATAGAAAAAAATCCTCCTTAACTCCTGATTTAGTACAAAACCAGCTGCTTACCTCATTTCCTACCTTAACCGCAGCAGTGTTATTCTCGTACATAACACTAATCACTTTTATATATTTGTCTGGTACACCATACAAGGATTAAACCTTTACTAAAGCCCTTCTATAAACAGAATCGAACGCTTGCTCATAATCTATAAAACTGAGGACCAAAGGTGTTTGAAAACTCAGGCACTTCTCAATTATTAACCTAAGAGTGAAAATTAAGTCGACACATCCTCTACCTTTTCTAAAACCGCACTCCTCTTCTCTTAAAACTTTGTCTACGGCATCTCTCAGTCTAAAAAGTATCATATCACTAAGTAATTCACTACCTACAGAGACCAGACTAATCCCTCGATAATTACCACACTCACTTTTATCACCTTTCTTATAAAGTGGCTTAATTAAAGTTTCCCTAAAATCGTTAGGTACTTCCCCTTTTTCAAAAATCATATTCATAATCTTCAGTAACTTATATCTAATCTCAGAGCCACCATATCTAAGAAATTCATTTACAACCATATCAGCACCTGGAGTTTTGTTATTTTTTAGTCCTTTTAGTACTGTCGCTAATTCCTCCTCACAAAACAAATCTTCCTTCTCATCCAAGGTATCACAAATTTTTTCATTTTCCTCTATATCTCTTCCTTCAACTCTATCTCGGTTAAGCGAATTCTCAAACTGTTCAGCCCATTTCTATTTAATTTTTTCCTTATCGCTAATTGCGGCCCCATTCCTCTCTTTAATTGGGCCAAGTTCGCATTGACTACTTCCTCTCAATTTGTAACATGCCAGTACAATATTTTACTATTATGCCGTCTAGCTGCATCTTCCAGATCCTCGGCAATTTTATCCATGGCCTCCACTTCACACTTCCTTTGTTCATAATTTAATGCTTTCTCCACTTTCTTTACATTCCTTTTGTTTTCATATGATCTATCACTAAGGTAATTTTTGTACAAGTCCTTTCTATCAAACATAAAGCTTTTTCACTAATATTCTTAGCTGCAGTTCAAGCTTTCTTCCCTAAGACACCTTCTGCAACTTCACAAATTATTTTTCTAAAATTATTCCAACCATCTTCCACATTATCAAATTTTAAACTCTCAAGTTTAGTATTCAACTGTTCCTGGAAAGTTTCTCTCAAATTCTTATCCTGGAGTCTACCAACATCACAACTTCTCGGGAGGTAGTTACCCTTCCGATATTTCAGCTTTAAATTAACCCTTGACACTAGTAGATGGTGATCTTTAATCAAACAGTTCGTGGTAACGAACTGTAAGTAAGGAGCGACCCGGCTCAATGGTAACCGAAACTCTAGAAAACGGGTTTTTGATACCAATAGATATATCAAAAGAATCAGATTTCAATGCTGATGTCAAATATATAACTTTCCTTAAGTATAGTGCTACCCATCAAAATTTACGTGCCTGAGAAAATTTGGCTGATTTTCAAAAAAAGGGGGAAAGACCCCCTAAAAGTCAGAGGACCTTAATGAAAATTACACCATCACATTCAGCGTATCATAGAACTATACTGTAGAGTTTTCAAGCTCCTATCTACAAAAATGTGGAATTTTACATTTTTTGCCAGAAGAAAGATCACGGATGCGTGTTTATTTCTTTTTTCTTTTTTTTTTCCCCAGGGGTGATCGTATCGACCAAATGGTCCTATAATATTTTAAGAGGGCTCATTGGAACGAAAATTAAAAGTTTATTTTCTTTTATAAATGACAAAAAAAAATGGAGGCCAACTAGGCCCCCTTCAACACTTATTTTTTCCCACAGTCACCCGATCAAAATTGTTAGATCGCCGTTTTGTTCAATCTGGTCAAATATATAATAAATATGTATTTTAGGGTGACTTAATCCTCCAAAGTTCCCAGAGGGAGGGATAAAAGTTATGAACTTTACCCACTGTTAACATATAGTATTGGTTATTGGGAAGCATAAAGAAGTGTTCAGGAGGTTTTTTTCTGGCAGTTGGAGGGAAGGATGGGTCGGTGGATATGTTGGAGGATCTGTTCATGATGGAAGTTTTCATGGGGGAAGGGAAATTGCCATGAAGGGGGCGCCGGACTTCCCAGCATTATTTATTGGTTATTGGGACGTATACAACCATTTTCAGGAAGGATTTTTTCTGGGGGGGGGGAAGGGCTAAAGGAGGGGGTTACTGTGGAGAATATTTCCGTGGAGGATGTTTCTTTGGGGTAAGGGACATTTCTATGAAGGGGGCGCCGGATTTCCAAGCATTAGAAATTAAATCGATCATTAGACGATCAGAAATTAAATTAAAAAAACAAGTTTTTTCAACTGAAATGTAAGAAGGAATATTAGAACTTAAAACGAACAGAAATTATAACGTATGTGAGGGGGTTCTCCCCCAAGTCAATACCTCGCTCTTTACGATACAGTTTTTTTTAGTTCTTTAAATAGATATTTATATTATAATTAACCGGCCTTTGTTTTTCAGGTTTTTGTTAATAAAATTTTTTTTTAACTTTTAACGTAAAGAGCGTGGTATTGACTAAGGGGAGAACCCCCTCATATACGTAATAACATATACGTAATAAAAAAACAATAAAAAAACAAGCGATACGGCTCAATAGTAATCGAAACTTTTAAAAACGGAATTTTGATGTCAATAAATGTATCAAAAGAATGTGTGTATAGTGCTGATCCAAAATATATAAATTTTATTTACTTTAGTATTATTCATCAAAGGCTCCAGGCATGAGAACTTTTACTCGATTTTCTAAAGAGGTGGAATGCATTCCCTACAACTGAAAGAATGTTAATAAAAAGCACACCATCAGAATTAAGTATATCAAAAAACCCTATTCCAAATGTTTCAAGCTCATATCTACAAAAATCTGCAACTTTGTATGTTTTGCCAGAAGAAAAATATACGAATATAGAAGTTAGTTACGTAAGTTAATTTGTAAAGACATCCATTTAGCAAAAGAAAGGTAAAATTTTTATGCAAATAAAAGCTGCATTAACTAAAAAATGATCAGAAATTAAATAAAAAAAAAAGTTTTTTAAACTGAAAGTAAGGAGCGACATTAAAACTTAAAACGAACAGAAATTCTCCCGTATATGAAAGGGGCTGTCCCCTCCTCAACGCCTCGCTCTTTACGCTAAAGTTTGACTCTGTCTCACAACTTTATTTTTTAAAACAATAAAAAACTTTAGCGTAAAGAGCGAGGCGTTGAGGAGGGGACAGCCCCTTTCATATACGGAATAATTTCTGTTCGTTTTAAGTTTTAATGTCGCTCCTTACTTTCAGTTTAAAAAACTTGTTTTTTTTATTTAATCTTAACATCAAAAACGGCAATAATCACCAGGGGACTATTTTACCTGCTAGACCAAAACGATTTGCTTCAGTAATAGCTAACAAAAGGATTATTTCGCAACAGAATAATTAAAGTAATTTACAGTTTTTTTATTTTTCCTCAGTTACTCTGGTGTCCTCACTGAATTAAATCTATTATTACATCTTTTCCATATGTGGATTAGTTTGCGCCAATTGTACATTTCTGTTTTTTTTTTTTTTTTGAGGTGGTTTTATTGGTTTTTAGTTTTATCTTGTTTTTTTTTATCTTGTTCTTCTTGTGTGTCTTTCGTGCTGAAGACGCCTTGTTTGTATACAGGCGAAATATCCGCGTTGTTTTTGTTGTTTTCTTTTCTCTCCACTGGCCGCAGTCTCGTTTGTTTGTTTGTTTTTTAGATTTTTCTCTTTGTTGGTTTTTGAAATTAATATCTTAAAAATCTTATATACAAGTTATGGAGATCAGATCTCGCCTTGTCTTAATTCACGTATACGATGATTGGGAAAGTCCACGCTACTATCAGTCTCTTCTTTGCGTTCATATTGCCTCTCTTATTATTCTTTCCTTTATGGTTTTTCCCCTTATTACTTCTCCTTTCCTTGCAAGCCAATCGCATAAGATAACGCCTGAAACGTGAATCACTTGAGATCTAAGATAACGTTTACGGAAGGGAAATGGGGACTTCGTGGGAGGGTGTAAAAAGGGAGGATTTGAATAGATTGGGATGGAGGAGGAGTGTGCGTGGCTATGTTGGCCTCAGGTGGCTTGGTGCTGCGGTGAGATGTTAGTAGTAGTAGTAATGATGTTAATGTCACTTTTAATCTAACTGAGTGAACGAAATAAAACTGTCACTGTGTCGTTAGACACGTACGCTGGAATATATACCGTGGATTTCTAAAGATACCTTTTTTATGTCTTCATTAAAAAACAGTAAAATCATTAAAAATCTTCTCTCCATTTTGGTGAATTGGTGCCCCTGGAAACTCTTAAAAGTATAAACAGGGGGGCCTACCTACAATTACCACCTAGCTAGGGTGGATATAGACAACCGTCGAAGCCTCACCGGCACCCTTTACGTTGCTTAATCATTTCAATGCACAAGCAAACCCTCAAAGTCAAACAGAAGGGAAATTCCAGAGGCTACTAATAAAGTATGATTATTAGTGGCGTAATTTCATCAAAATCCAGGGGGGCAAAGCTGGAGCCAATTTTCCCAAATCAAGTGAAAATGACAGTAAAAACTGAAAAATGAGCCATTTGGTACCATGAAAGTACTATATAGTACTATAAAAGTACTATCAAGATACTTTATAATACTATAAAGGTAAAAATATACTAAAGAAAAATGATCCGTTTCTGTTCATGCCTAAATTATGCAGGCTTGTCTTAGTTTTGACAAAATTTTTGAAGAAACTAAATTTCACCTGGGGGGAGTGCAAACTCGGGTCTAGGAGGGAGGGGGGGGCAAAGTGAGGCCTAGGAGGGGTAGTTGCCCTCCCCCATAGAAAATTACGCCCTTGCTGATTATGCTTGACAAGCCACTCGGGTTTTGAAATTTAGATAAGGTACTTGTTAAATACAGTGACCACACTTGGTTTTCTCTCTGTAATCAAACTGGGCTCTCTATATCTGTGTCAACTCGTAGATAATCAGCTTATCCTGAGCGACATAAACTACTATACAGGTTTGTTTGTATGTAATATTTAGTATATAGAGGGGGTTAGGTATTTAACATAATGCAAACTGGGTGGCCTGCTTTCACTAATTCTCTGTTGTAATTTCCATAATTGTGTTACTAAAGTATTATATTTTCATCATATTTTAGTTTCAGACTTTAGTTTCTGAAAATGAAAGGGCAGTCATTCGCTCAGTTTCCCTTCTCTTTAGCCACGGTTTAGCATGTAGCAGATAGAAATGACTATTAGGCTAATTAGCAAAACAGTTTTAAAGCACGCCTTCTTCTGGATAGCCACTATTCTCTACCTTAACTTGTGCTTTAAAGAAAACCTTACAAAAATTCTACCGTGCGCTATTTAATGGTAACATAGACGCATTATATACTTATATTTTGAGCTAAAAGTGGAACTTTGCCAACGCTAATTCATCGAGTCACATCTCCTTGAAAAACATCTTACCTTAATAAATAAGAGATAATCCAGTATTGCGCAAAAGGATTTCAGGCATTCGTGGCGGTACTCGTGTCTATCTGGAGTGTTCTCCGATTAAAATTAATGCTCAGTCATGTGCTTACGTAACAGATCTATAAATATTGGAGAAACAGCGCAGTTTCTCATTCAGTCGTACCGGGTCGTCAGTGAGCGAACGTACGTCTTTTTATTTAAAATTTCCTAAGTATTTTCTCTGTGATTTACAAAAATCTCATCTAAGACAAAAATGGCTCTTTCACGTTGCAGACAGAACTTCCATGAGGAAAGTGAAGCTGCTATTAACAAGCAGATAAATATGGAACTGTATGCTAGTTACGCCTATCTAGCAATGGTAAGCTATTTTTACTTACATAATAGACCTATAGTTGTAAGTTAGCAGTGTGGCGCACTGGGGCACCTATTCACGAAACTAGGCTAGAGGGGTATAAGTTTTCGGTTTGTATTATTCTATTTAACTGAGGTAAAACCCAACGGTAGTCTAAATTTTTCACAAGTCACAGATTTAGGCTCGATAGTTTTAGACAAAGAACAAACTTACATTCAGAATCAGAATTTCTGTACGATACCAGTGGAATTTCTTTTCAAAGTATGTTAGTTAGGCCCTACAATTTTTCTGCATTTTATGAAGTAAGAGTTATTTTTTAACGTGTTTCTTTCTCAGTAGCCCCAATTCTAGGATAATAGCCTACTAAGGAATCTAGTGTTTCTACTTTTTTTTTTTAGCATATACCCAGGTCTATAGCCTACGTAGGTCCTAGGCCTATTTGGAGGTAATTTTTTCATTATTCATATTATTGACTTATGAATAAAGTAAACATACCACTAGATGCCTTTTTTTATGCTCTTTCCAAATATAATAATCATTTTTGTAGGAAATGAATTTTACCCCCACCCCTATATATATATATATACATACCAATTCAGGGTATATATTTGCTCATTAGGGGGGTGGGGGTAAATTTTATTTCTTATGTAAATGAGAGGTAATTTTACCCCCCCCCCCTGAATGTGTAAATATATACCCCGAATCGGTATATATAGGGATGGGGGTAAAATTCCTTTCCGACAAAAATGATTATTATATCTGGAAAAAGCATAAAAAAAGGCATCGAGTGGTATGTTTACTTTATTCATAAGTCAATAATATGAATAACGAAAAATTTACCTATTTGGATGCTGACAAAAAAAATTACTTTGATTTTGGGTCTTCAATCTTTTTTTCATTGGCTATCGTATTTGAAAATGTTAACAATTTTAAGCCATGTAAAGCTTCGGTAAAATTCTACTTTTACCTAGCTTGAACACTACCAGGCAAAGATGAAATAACTCGTTATTTGACGAATTTCGGTGACAGTGTTTATTCTAAATGCGTTCAAAGCCAAAAGTTGAGGGTGATAAAACGAGCAGTTTAGTTGTAACTTAGTTTAATTGTAATTGTAGTTTTAATGGTTGGATTACTTGGATGGTTTCCAAGCAACTAACGTAATACCACAGTTTATATAATTAGATTCTGTCTACTGTGCGTAATACAGTCAAATTCTTTCGCCAGCAATTATGCACTAGGTTTCTTTACGAAACAATGTCCAACCTGTATCTGTTTTTCAATCAAAGGGGGTAAAATTCTACTATTGGCTATCTTGGAAAGGGGTTAGGTTAGGAAAATAAAACTTTCAGGTATGGGTCTACAGGCTAAAACATGTCTCCCACTCCTTCTCCCTCTAGAGGGTCCTGAAATTTGCCTACATGACAGGTCTAACCTATTGAAATTTTGACAAAACAACATTTTACCTTAATTTTCAGTTATCAGTTTCTTTTCAATAGTCATCAAAGGTCATGATCATCAAATTTTCAAAGGTCACGACCCTCTACAGGGAGAAGAAGTGGAGGTAGGTACTTCAAAATACCTTCCTGGGACATAATTTGGTACTCTTCTATTAAAGGATTCTTTTATATAGTGCTAGTTTGGTTATTGCTAATGAAATAAAATAAAATAGGATGAATATATAATAGTTTTGAAACAAACTTGGGCTTTATATTTGCACATTAGGGGGGGGGGCAAAGCATAGCATATATTAAATACGTAACCTAACCTAGGCATCTTCCCCCCCTCCCAAAAAAAAGGAGCACGTTTTATATCTTATACGCAATCAAAACCACGCTATACATTGCATTTCTCTACAGCGGTGTCTTGAATCATCCCGTAAAAACGGGCTTTTTGTCGCGTCTACAGTTTGACATTCCATATACACTAGATCAAGGAGTCCGTTTAATAGAAGTGTACCCATTATTTTGCCTGCAGACCCATCCCTGAAAGTTTCATTTTTCTAACCTAACCCCTTTCCAAGATAGACATAAGTAGCTAAAGTAGAATTTTACCTAAGGTTCTTTCTTAAATTTAAGAAATAGCTAAAATTTAAGGTCAGACTCTCCCCCCCCCCTCCCCACTACTCCCGTATGGGGATAGAAATAGTCTTAGACTATACACAAAAGTTCGCTAATTTTTGTAGTTTCCTGTGTTTCATTTCATGAATAGTTGGTTTATAATACAAGATAAAGTAAAATAATCGGTAAATTTGCAGTGGGAGCAAATTTACCAAAAAATCACATTCTATTTTTACTATCCTTGGTAGTTCCGTTTTTTGAATATTACTAATGCTTCTATCGCACTCATAAACTGGTCTCAATAAAGTGGGACTAGCAGCTATTGAGTGTCATTTATGATACCGCAAACTTTTCAAGAGAACTGGATCGTAAAATCAGGGATTTAAAAACAAGGAGAACAATGAAAATTATAGTATTTTAAAGCTTTAGAGGGCAAGATCTAATGTTTTGAATTGAAGGGTAGGGCTAAGTTTCGTTCCTCCCTCTGTTCATGTATCGGTGCGAAATATGGTGTTTAAGGCCGACAAACAACAAATTACGTGTATATCCTCACGGGGGGGGGATACTTCTTAACCGAGAAAATCGTTTGCTTAATGTCAGGCTATGGTACTTATGCATTATATCTTACACACCGCTATATACT
Organism: Artemia sp. Qi Xiang Cuo; assembly: GCF_049724085.1. Taxonomy (NCBI): domain Eukaryota; kingdom Metazoa; phylum Arthropoda; class Branchiopoda; order Anostraca; family Artemiidae; genus Artemia; species Artemia sp. Qi Xiang Cuo. Next base: position 442,167 of record NC_142795.1, on the reverse strand, counting down.
GTATAGGGAAATACTAAAGGAAACCAGTCAAACGAGTATTTGCAATGGGGAAATGGATCGCAAAGCGTGGTTTCTCATTGTGTTTACAATACTTAAACTATTGTTTTTTGGGGGTTTAGGGGGGAATGGTACCTAGGTTAGGTTACGTATTTAATATATGCTTTGCTTTACCCCCCCCCCCCTAATGTGCAAATATAAAGCCCAATTTTTTTCTAAACTATTATATTTTCATCCTATTTTATTTTATTTCATTAGCATTAATCAAACCTGACTTCTTTCGGGTTTAAGATATAATGCAGAAGTACCCGGGCTATTGAGGAGTTTAATACCTCCTGGGGAAATCTCGTATCCCTCCTTTCAAGGGTAAGCTTCTGTCTGTCAACACTTGCTTACACCATCACCTTAACATACAAGATTAAAAAGAGAACATACCTGAGGCCTGGGAGTCAAAGCGCAGAGAAGACAACCATACTCCACGAAATAAACACTCAGGGGGCATCAACTCCTCAGAGGAAAAGGAAAAAAATCAATTTCTTTTTTAAATAAAGTAACTAACAAAAACGAAATGCTATTGTTTTATTCTTAATGAAATGGTCCTTAAGAATTCTTTTAAAAGTCCCAAACGAGTGGCAAAAACCAACAAAGAGAAAAATCTCAATTAAAAAAAAACAACAGAGACTGCGGCCAGTCGAGAGAAAAGAAAAGGCAAATGCAAAACAACGCTATATTTCGCCTGTATCACAAACAAAGCGTCTTCAACACGAAAGACAGAAGAAGAACAAGATAAAAAAAGAAAAAAAAAATCCACGTAGGGAAAAGATGCTAATATGGAGTTACTTCAGTGAGAACACCAGAGCAACTGCGGAAAAAAATGGAAATTACTTTAACTATTCTGTTGCGAAATAATCCTTTTATTGGCTATTATTGAAGCAATTCGTTTTGGTCTAGCAGGTAAAACAGTCCCCTGGTGATTATTTATAATCTTAATTCCCTTATTGACTGTTGATTCACTTGGGTCAATATTTAAACTACCTGTGTCCCTATTTATTGAAAGGTTAGCAAACATAGGTTTTTTAATTTCAATGGCTTCTCTCACCCACTGTGTATACCCCTTATCATTTGAAATTGCTAAGGCCTCATCAAATATTACAAAGTGATCTGGTTGAAACCAAATATGTTGTGCTAAAGCTGAAACAAAAGTTTCTGGAGGCTTGCTTAATTGTAGGGTTTTTTCTATTGAATTTCGGTGTTCAATAAACCTTTCAACAAATTGTTGGTGAATCCTACCAATATAGAACTTCCCACAAGAACACGGAATTTTATACACCCCACTTACTAAATTTCCCCGGGTTAAATCCTTACCGGAACTAAAGAAACTACCCATTGGTCTGAACGATTGGAAAGAGGTATCAATACCAAATTTAAGCAAAATCCGTGAAAGTTTCTCACCCAAACCAGGTACATATGGCAATGAAATGAAACTTTTTGATATATCTAAATCTAAAGACTGAGAAACCCCAATAACCCTACTATCATGTTTAACACGTCTATTTTCAATTATTTTGTCAATGAACTTAATTAGATAATTATTATAAAACAAAATATCCCTCAAATATAACAATTCCGAATCCATAAATTCCTGGGAACAAATTCTAAAGGCTCTATCCACTAGTTAAATTACAACCCCCCGTTTCACCGACATAGGGTGGCAAGAATGAAAATTCAAATACCTATCATTGTGCGTTGGTTTTCTGTAAATCGAGAAAAGTAAATGGAGATCCCTTTTAATTAATAAAATATCCAGAAAAGGTAATTTATTATTTTCCTCAAATTCAACTGTAAATTTAATATTATTATAAAAACTATGTAAATGCTTCAAAAATAGGTCTAAGAGGACCAATTCATGTTTCTAAGTATAACCGATACCATTCATAATCCTACCCCAGAAAAAAGGGAAGATTCCAAGACTGTTTTTGGCGGAGGTTTCAACGGCACCTAAAAAGATTTACCAATAAAGGAGAAAAAAAAGCCCCCATAGGTAACCCAAAAATTTGTCTATAAAACTCTCCGCTAAAACCAAAATAAAAATAAATTTTTTTTACTAGGATAATTAGTTTCGTAATGTCTTCAATATCCAAACTGGCTAAAGTCACATCTTGTATTAAATCAAAGTGTTTTTCTAATATGCTTTTTAAAATGTCCTCGCGCCTTTTTAAATCACAATTTGAATACATGGAAACAACATCGAAACTACACAGAATTGAACTATCCTCCAACGTGAAATTTCTCAATTTATAAGTAAGATCAGTCGATTTTTTTAAATATTAATTAAAAAAAAACTTTCCGAAAAATAAGTTTTTCAAATAAAAGTAAAGGCCATTTTAAACTTAAGCTCAGTTGATACGAATACCTGTTAAAATTCAAACTCAAAACGACCAGAAATTACTATTAAAGAATAAATAAATCCCAAAACAAACAGAAATTAAGTAAACAATCATAGCAAAAAACATACAATAAGTAATAATATAAATGAATAAATAGATCTTAAAGCGAGTAATGCTTAGATTGAATATGAAAATCAAGCTTAAAACGAAAACAAATGTTTCGCTATTAAAGTATAAATGAAACTTACAACGAACAGAAATTAAATAAACAATCAATGCGAACAAACATACAATATATATTAATGTAAATGAATAAATAAATCTTAAAACGAGTGAAACTTAAAAAGAATATGCAAATCAAGTTTGAATCGAATAAAAATAACTACAAACAAGAGTTTGGGTACCGCCTCACTGCAGAAGCCTAAAACCTACTGCGTTATTGGCGCTTTACTGAAAACAATTCTTTGAAATATTTTCACTTTTGTAACTTAAAGAAATCAAAAATTAATTAAGATTTTAGGGAATAAATATCAGCATATGTATATTAAATTGACAATGCACATTTTTTTTCAGTAAACTCATTTGAATTTTTTTTCAGTAAAGTACAAATTATATTCTGGCTTTTAGAAAGCATAAGGGGTTTTGAACTCTACTCATATTAATTTATGCTCGTTTTGAGTTTGACTCTAATATTTATTTTAATTTTTGTTCGTTTTGGGTTTCATTTATTTATCAATACTGATTTGGGGTAGTTGTATGCTTGGTAGATTATATGATAGTCCGGACGCCAGGTGTTGAAAATGTGAATCATACCACGACGGAAAGGGGCTGCTATGAGAATTAGCCTACCCTCCACCCCCTAAATTGACCATGCGGATTCAAAAATACCAATGGCACTTGCTTGCGAGTGGTGGAACACTTCGAAACTTGACATTTTATTATATTTTGGTGTTTCATGCAAGAAAATGCATGTTTTACAAAGTTTGAGGTGCAGTTTTCCGCTGAAATAGAAATGCCTAGAAGCCATAGAATGTTTTCATAGCAAACTAACACGATTAGTTAGAAAAAATGGCAGAGTTAAGAAAATGGCAAAACTCTATGAGTCTTGAACAGTCTTGGAAAGTATAAACAAAATCAAATTGAATATTAGATATATAATGATATTAATTGTTGAAAGATCCATCAGTTCAAGATTTTTTTTCACTGTAATTTTTATTTTCATTTTCAATGCTGTAAGAACTGGAAAATAATAAATTTGTAATATACGAGTAATTCGTTTTCAGTGAAGCGCCAATGACGCAGAAGGCTTTAGGTTTTTACAGTTAAAAAAGGGGGCAGTATACAAATTTTGTTGTAGTGAAACTATATTTGCCTTCACCAATCTTGAAAAGAACTAACAAATTAAACTGAATATTTGATGCATAATGATATTAATTGCTAAAAGCTCATCAGTTCAAAATTTTACTGTAATTTTAATATTTATTTTCAATATGAAGTACAAAAAAAAAACATTTTTAATATAATTCGTTTTCAGTAAAGCGCCAATGACGCAGTAGGTTATAGGCTTCTGCAGTGAGGCCATACCCAAACTCTTGTTTGTAGTTATTTTTATTCGATTCAAACTTGATTTGCATACTCTTTTTAAGTTTCACTTGTTTTAAGATTTATTTATTCATTTACATTAATATATATTGTATGTTTGTTCGCATTGATTGTTTATTTTATTTCTGTTCGTTTTAAGTTTCGTTTATACTTTAATAGCAAAACATTTTTTTTCGTTTTAAGCTTGATTTTCATTTTCAATCTAAGCATTACTCGCTTTAAGATTTATTTATTCATTTATTATTGCTTGCTGTATGTTTTTTTCTATGATTGTTTATTTAATTTCTGTTCGTTTTGGGTTTCATTTATTCTTTAATTGTAATTTCTGATTGTTTTGAGTTTGAACTTTAAAAAGTATTTGTATCAACTGAGCTTAAGTTTAAAATGGCCTTTAATTTTCTTTGAAAAACTTATTTTTAGGAATTATTTTTTTGATTAATTTTTGTTCGTATTTGATTGCAAAAAGTTTCAAGTTTTTATGGCATGGAGGGGGGGGTACTTACTGTCAGATTAGTCTTGACTTTAAAAAACAGATCTAGAACTTTCAATTTAAATCGAATGAGGCTTTTTTCAAAGTCTATACGATTACCACTTTGATAAAAACCTTATATATGAACAATAGACAGCTTGCATAACTTGTGGACAGCGATTGACAACAATGAAGTGATTGGAAAATAGCTTCAATAAGGGGGTTTAGACCATTTCACTTGCTGACACAGAGGGATCACGACTGTTTGGAATTAACCTTAATATGATTTTGTGTGCCAAATTAATTTTGTATCTTTCACAAAGTGTGTATTTTAACTTTATAGTTGGATAATTATAACATATTTCCTATGTGTTTTTAGAATAAAAAACCCCTCTCAAAACGTTATAAGCCTCCTTTAATAAGATATTCACAAGGACATAATTTGAAACACCTACCACCGGGTCCTGGTGGGCTGTGTCGACACTGGAATTTTTGTTATCAGAACTTTGAACTATTTTAACAAATGTCTATCTCAAAAATTTTATCTGGTGCATTTATGGCTTGGAGGAGGGGGGGCTAGTTACCCTCTAATCTCTTTTGACTCTTAAAAAGTGAACAAGAACTTTAAATTTTCAGTCAAATGAGCCCTCTCTAAAGTTTATACGAGCATCCATTCCATAAGAAATAATGGGAAGGATTCGGAGAATCCTTAAATTACAACCCTTGCCCTGAGAGCAAAACACATTTTCTATGTGAAAATCAACTACGCTGAACAAAATGGTTATCTCAAAATTTTGTTTGGATGTGTTTGGGTAAATGATGGGCGAAGGGGAGGGGGAGGGCTGGGTGTCCTCCAATCCCTGTCAACTATTAAAAAGGGCACTAGCCCAAGGAATTTCCAATCGAATGAGCCTTTTTTGAAGTTTCTACGACAACGCCTTGTATAAAACCTTATATGCCCACAGGGCATAACTTAAAACCCGTGTCCAAAGGGTTGTGGGGGATTGTCCTCCTCAAAAACCTATTTTCTATCTGGAAATCAACTACGCTGAACAAAACGGCTATCTCAAAATTTTGATTGAAAATGTTTGGGGGAATGATGGGCGTGGGGGGGGGCTAGTTGCCCTCCAATCATTTTCGACTATTAAAAAGGGCACTATCCCTTTGAATTTCCAATTGAATGAGCCTGTTTTGATGTTTCTACGACAACGCCTTCTACAAAAGCCTCATATGCCCCAAGGGCATAACTTAAAAACTCTTGCCCTGAGGTTTGTGGGGGAGTTTCTTCCTCAAAAATATATTTTCTGTCTGGAAATCAACGACGCTGAACAAAATGGCCCAAGGAACATCACTTTCGACTATTAAAAAGGGCACTAGCCCTTTGAATTTCTAATTGAATGAGCCTTTTTTGAAGTTTCTACTGCAACGCCTTCTATAAAAACCTTATAAGCCCCCAGGGCATAACTTAGAACCCTTGCCCTGAGGGTTGGGGGGGGGATTGTCCTCCTGAAAAACTCAATTCCAAAATGGGTACATATTTTAAAAGATTTTGGAATCACCGATTTCTTCTTGCAATTTTTTAAGAAAATTTGTTGATTTAACAAATTTGCATGTTTTTTAACCAAAGACAAATAATAATTGACAGAACCGGCTAATTGTTGCCCGTAAAATTAACGAATGAAAGATCTTAAGCCGAACTGGCCAGCCATGACAAAAACCAACAAAGAGAAAAATCTCAATAACAACAAACGAGACTGCGGCCAGTGGAGAGAAAAAAAAGACAAATGCAAAACAACGCGGATATTTCGCCTGTATCACAAACAAGGCGTCTTCAGCACGAAAGACTTAAGAACAAGATAAAAAAAAAAAAAAAAAGTTAAAACTAAAAAACCAATAAAACCACCACCAAAACCAAAACAACAAAAACGAGTGGCATCTCTGCACTGAAGAACGTCGGGAATTCCAGACCTGTTGACAAGCAATGAGAGGGTTGAAATCTGATCGCATAGTAGGGGTAGGAGGAATACAGATATTAAATGAAGAACGAAGGCTATAAGGAGCTGAATCAGATATAAACACAGGAGTTTTTTTTGAAGAGATTTTGGAAGATTGCCATGAAGCTGATGAAAGACAAAAGAAGCACAAGAAAGAATGTAAATAGACTGTAGATTTAAGAGTGGTGTTGGTGAGGAACGGTTGGGGTTCATAACCAGACGCCGTGCTTTATTATGCATGATAGAAAGTGACCGCAGTGCAGAAGGAAAAGTAGACATTCATACAATGGGACAATAGGAAACATATGAATGGATAAGGCAGAAAAAAAGAAGCTTCAGTATAGATTCAGGAAATGTGTGTCCAAGTTTTCGAAGGATACCCAAACGCCGTGAGACCTTGACCCTACTCATGGCTATATGGTTTTTAAATGAAAGGTTCTCATCAAGCAGGATACCAAGAAACCGGACCATCCTGTTCTCTGGTCTACACATGAAGCCTTGTGACACCTGAAGTTGTGTGAGCTGAGGAAAAGCTATACCAATTCGAGAAAAAATGTGACTTGCCAACATTCAAGGCGAAGTAATTCACATCAAACCATGAAATAACTCCCTCGAATATTGCCACAAGGTTAAATCTTTTGTCACATTTCATCTTCTCAAGGGTTCTAAGAGTGATGTCATCAGCAAAAGCAGCAAGAAAATTTTCGTTAGAAGTAGTATTAGAGCACCAGCAAACATCAGGATGACACAGCTTGCAGTATGCCAGAGGCCTGGTATTTTTAACTTCCGAAATCAGATCATTAACATAAATCAGAAATAAAACTGGGTCAAGAACAAATCCCTGAGGGAGACCATAATCTACTTGAGAAGGGCTCCGGAAATTGACCTGTTTGGAATTGACCTTAATAGGATTTTGTGTGCCAAAGCAATTTTGCATCTATCACAGAGTATGTATTTTAACCTTATAGTTGGATAATTATAATAGATTTCCTATGTGTTCTTCCAATACAAAACCCCTGCCAATAATTTATAAACCCCCCTTAATAAGTTATGCCCCAGGGCATAACTTAAAACACATACTCCCGGGCCCTGGTGGGCTGTGTCGACACGGTGGTTTTTTGTGATCAGAACTTTGAACTATTTTAACAAAATGTCTATCTCACAATTTTTATCTGGTGAATTTATGGCTTGGAGGAGGGGGGGGCTAGTTACCCTCCAATCTCTTTTGACTCTTAAAAATTGAACAAAAACTTTCAATTTTCAGTCAAATGAGCCCTCTCTAAAGTTTATACGAGCATCCCTTCCATAAGAAATAATGGGAAGGATTCGGAGAATCCTTAAATTACAACCCTTGCCCTGAGGGCAAAACACATTTTCTATGTGAAAATCAACTACGCTTAACAAAATGGCTGTCTCAAAATTTTGATTGGATGTGTTTGGGGAAATGATAGGCGACGGGGGGGGGGCTAGTTGCCTTCCAATCACTTTCGACTATTAAAAAGGACAATATCCCTTTGAATTTCCAATCGAATGAGCCTTTTTTGAAGTTTTTACGACAACGCCTTCTATAAAAACCTTATATACCCCCAGGGCATAACTTAAAACCCTTGTCCAAAGGGTTGTGGGGGATTGTCCTCCTCAAAAATATATTTTCTATCTGGAAATCAACTACGCTGAACAAAATGGCTATCTCAATATTTTGATTTGATGTGTTTGGGGGAATGATGGGCGTGGGGGGGGCTAGTTGCCCTCCAATCACTTTCGACTATTAAAAAGGACACTCCCCTTGAATTCCCAATCGAATGAGCCTTTTTTGAAGTTTCTATGACAACGCCTTCTATAAAAACCTTATATGCCCCCAGGGCATAACTTAAAACCCTTGCCCTGAGGGTTGGGGGGGATCGTCCTCCTCAAAAACATATTTTCTATGTGAAAATCAACTACGCTGAACAAAATGGCTTTGTAAAAATTTTGATTGGATGTGTTTGGGGGAATTATGGGCGTGGGGGGGGGCTAGTTCCCCTCCAATCACTTTCAACTATTAAAAAGGGCACTATCCCTTTAAACTTCCAATCGAATGAGCCTGTTTTGAAGTTTCTACGACAACGCCTTCTATAAAAACCTTATATGCCCCCAGGGCATAACTTAAAACCCTTGCCCTGAGGGTTGTGGGGGAGTATCCTCCTCAAAATATATTTTCTATCTGGAAATCAACTACGCTGAACAAAATGGCTATCTCAAAATTTTGATTGGATGTGTTTGGGGGAATGATGGGAGGGGGGGGGGGAGTTGCCCTCCAATCACTTTCGACTTTTAAAAAGGGCACGAGCCCTTTGAATTTCTAATCGAATGAGCCTTTTTTGAAGTTTCTATGACACCACTTTCTATAAAAAACCTTATCTGCCCCCAGGGCATAATTAAAACCCTTGGTCTGCGGGTTGGGGGGGGGGATTGTCCTCCTCAAAAACATGTTTTCTATGTGAAAATCAACTAAGCGTAATAAAATGGCTATCCCAAAATTTTGAGGGGATGGGTTTGAGGGAGTGATGGGCATAGGGGCGGGCTAGTTGCACTCCAATCACTTTTGACTATTAAAAATGGCCCTATCCCTTTGAATTTCCAATCGAATGAGCCTGTTTTGAAGTTTCTACGACAACGCCTTCTATAAAAACCTTATATGCCCCCAGGGCATAACTAAAACCCTTGCCCTGAGGGTTTTGGGGGAGTGTCCTCCTCAAAATATATTTTCGATCTGGGAATCAACTACTCTGAACAAAATGGTTATCTGAAAATTTTGATTGGATGTGTTTGGGGGAATGATGGGAGTGGGGGGGGAGAGTTGCCCGCCGATCACTTTCGACTATTAAAAAGGGCACCAGCCCTTTAGTTTACAAAAGATTGAACCTGTTTTGAAGTTTCTACGAGAAGGCCTTGTATAAAAACCTAATGTGCGCCCATGGCACAGCTTGATACCCTTGCCCTGAGGGTTGTGGGGGAGTTTCCTCCTCAAAAATATATTTTCTATCTGGAAATCAACTACGCTGAACAAAATGGCTATCTCAAAATTTTGATTGGATGTGTTTGGGGGAATAATGGGCGTGGGGAGCTAGTTACACTCCAATCACTTTCGACTATTAAAAAGGGCACTAGCTTTTTGAATTCCTAATCGAATGAACCTGTTTTGAAGTTTCTACGACAACGCCATCTATAAAAAGCTTATATGCCCCTAAGGCATAACTTAAAACCCTTGCCCTGAGGGTTGTGGGGGAGTCTCCTCCTCAAAAATAATTTTCTATCTTAAAATCAACTACGCTGAACAAAATGGCTATCTCAAAATTTTGATTGGATGTGGTTGGGGGAATGATGGGCGTGGGGGGGGGGCTATTTGTCCTCCAATCATTTTCGACTATTAAAAAGGGCGCTAGAACTCTCGATTTCCAATCGAATGAGCCTGTTTTGAAGTTTCTACGACAAAGCCTTCTATAGAAACCGTATATGCCCCCAGGGCATAACTTAAAACCCTTGCCCTGAGGGTTGTGGGGGAGTGTCCTCCTCAAAAACATATTTTCTATCTGGAAATCAACTACGCTGAACATTTTGATTGGATGTGTTTGGGGGAATAATGGGCGTGGGGGGTTTAGTTGCCCTCCAATCACTTTCGACTATTAAAAAGGGCACTAGCTTGTTGAATTTCCAATCGAATGAGCCTTTTTTGAAGTTTTTATGACAATGCCTTCTATTAAAGCCTAATACTCTCCCAGGAAATAACTTAAAACCCTTGCTCTGAGGGTTTTGGTGGAGTGTCCTCCTCAAAAACATATTTTCTAGCCGGAAATCAACTACGATGAACAAAATGGCTATCTCAAAATTTTGATTGGATGTGTTGGGGGGAATGGTGGGTGTGGGGGGGCTATTTGCCCTCCAATCATTTTCGACTATTAAAAAGGAAACTAGAGCTCTCGATTTCCAATTTAATGAGCCCATTTTGAAGTTTCCACGACAACCCCTTCCGTATGACGTGCCTCTGGGAAAAAAAAATAATAAATAATAATAATAAAACATTGGAGCCGTATGGCCTTTACTATAGGCAACGCTACAGCGTTGCCTCTGATGATCTTTGTGTTCCCAAAAGTGGACGCAATGCTACCGACAACCATTTTCCTAATCTTAGAACAGGTAACGGACAAGTTCGCACAATAGGGTGGAGGGGGGATCCAGGCTTATGAACATTAGGTAGACAATAGGCCAAGCAACCCCTAAGATAACACTTGTTAGAAAACTGTGGGGTAATGTGAAAATTATTTTTCTTTGACTCCAATTCCTTTCTTGTTGATTTTAAATATTTATCTGTAGGAACAAAGTCAAGTTTTTTGTATGTAATAGTGTCAGAAATAATGAATTTCATTTCATTATTATAGTTTTCAATGTTCATAATTACGATCGTGTTTCCCTTATCGGCTCTGGTGATAGTAAGGAATTTATCCTTTCTCAAATCTGAAAGTACTTTAATGTCATTTTTTTGTGAAATGTCTTTATCAATTAAGCTCATATTAAAGGTGATTAGTTTTCTTGCGGTCTCGGCTCTAAGTTCTTGAGGAGTATCAACTTTATCTATAGAAGCCGTAATTCCTGACTCCACCTTTGAAATTATTTTTGAATAGGGGGTTGGTGTTGGAAAACAGAACTTAGAACCCTTCGACAAAACTGCTTTCTGTTGAATATTAAGAGGTTTAGAAGACAAATTCTTAATTGCTGGACCCAGACAAAGACGAGGATAACAAACATCTGAATCTTGGAACTTCTGACACAATCGTGTGTTAAACCTATCATCCAGACAGATCCTAAATATATTAAAATCACGGCGAGAAGATCTAATGGGCATTTCCTTAATTTGCATAAAAATGTCAAATAATAATTTATTCCTGGCGAGGTTTCAACAGAATTTAAGTCCCTAGACAGTTGAACACGTCTTTTTTTTTATTCGTAAACTACGTGATTTAAAGCCATTAGGCTTTAAATTCATTTTCAATTTTATTTCAATTTCAATTCCAAAATGGGTACATATTTTAAAAGATTTCGGAATCACCGATTCCTTCTTGCAATTTTTTAAGAAAATTTGTTGATTTAACAAATTTGCATGTTTTTTAGCCAAAGACAAATAATAATTAACAGAAGCGGCTAATTGTTGCCCGTATAATTGACGAATGAAAGATCTTAAGCCGAACTGGCCAGCCATGACAAAAACCAACAAAGAGAAAAATCTCAATAAAAAAAAAAACAACAACAAACGAGACTGCGGCCAGAAGAGAGAAAAAAAAGACAAATGCAAAAAAACGCGGATATTTCGCCTGTATCAAAAACAAGGCGTCTTCAGCACGAAAGACTGAAGAAAAAGATAAAAAAAAAAAAAAAAAAGTTAAAACTAAAAAACCAATAAAACCACCACCAAAACCAAAACAACAAAAATGAGTGGCATCTCTGCACTGAAGAAGGTAGGGAATTCCAGACATGTTGACAAGCAATGAGAGGGTTGAAATCTGATCGCATAGTAGGGGTAGGAGGAATGCAGATATTAAATAAAGAACGAAGGCTATATGGAGCTGAATCAGAAATAAACACAGGAGTTTTTTTTGAAGAGATTTTGGAAGATTGCCATGAAGCTGATGAAAGACAAAAGAAGCACAAGAAAGAATGTAAATAGACTGTAGATTCAAATACGATGCTGGTAAGGAATGGTTTGGGTCCATAACCAGACTCTGTGATTTATTACGCATTATAGAAAGTGACCGCAGTGCAGAAGGAAAAGTAGACATCCATACAATGGGACAATAGGAAACATATGAATGGATAAGGCAGAAAAAAAAGAAGCTTCAGAATAGATTCAGGAAATGTGTGTCCAAGTTTTCGAAGGATACCCAAACTCCGTGAGACCTTGACCCTACTCATGGCTATATGGTTTTTAAATGAAAGGTTCTCATCAAGCAGGATACCAAGAAACCGGACCATCCTGTTCTCTGGTCTACACATGAAGCCTTGTGACACCTGAAGTTGTGTGAGCTGAGGAAAAGCTATACCAATTCGAGAAAAAATGTGACTTACCAACATTCAAGGCCAAATAATTAGCATCAAACTATGAAATAACTCCCTCGAATATTGCCACAAGGTTAGATTTGATGTCACATTCCATCTTCTAAAGGGTCCCAAGAGTGGTGTCATCAGCAAAAGCAGCGAGAAAATCTTCGTTAGAAGTAGTATTAGAACACCAGCGAACATCAGGATGACACAGCTTGCAGCATGCCAGAGGCCTGGTGTTTTTAACTGCCGAAATCAGATCATTAACATAAACCAGAAATAAAAATGGGCCAAGAACAAATCCCTGAGGGAGACCATAATCTACTTAAGAAGGGCTCCGGAAAAGCGGATCAATTGAAATAGGCCTACCAGAAAGATATGATCCAAACCAAGAGAAAATATTTGATCATATACCAATATGCGATAGTTTCCAAAGAAGAATCCTATGAGTCAAGGAATCAAAAGTTTTACGAACATCCAAAATCAAAGCTGCCGGTATATGACCAGAATCTATTGCCGAATGAATGAAATTCAAGAGAACTGTGCAAGCATGCTGTGTAGAGTGATTTGCTCGGAATCCAAACTGGAAATCATGCAAAAATTCTTTTGCATCCAGAAAACCAAGAAGCCTGGATAGCATAGCCTTCTAAAAATTTTGCTGAAAACAGATAGGAGAGAAATTGGCCTATAAATAGCAGGATCACTCCGAGAACCACCTTTATGCAGCACTATAACCTTAGCTAGTTTGAGAGATTCAAGGAAAATTTCTATCGCGAAAGAGAGATTGACACGCTTAGCCAATGGTGACAGAATAGTTGGCAGAAAGGCACGGATAACCCTTGTAGGAATTCTGTCTGGCCCTGAAGACGATGATCCTTTTAAGGATATTCACGATACGAGCTACCTCAAACTCAGAAACCGAGTTCAAGATCATTGACTTTAAACACGAGGGTCCAGGATAGGCTCTGAAATTGCAAGATGGCGCAGAAAGCGGCAAACACGCAATAAGTGAAGTTTCGTTAATGCTAATGATATTAAACAAAACATGATAAAAATATAATAGTTTAGAACAAAATTTCGGCTATATGTTTGCACATTAGGGGGGGGGGTACAGCTTAGCATATATTAAATACATTTCCTAACCTAGGTACCTTTTTTCCCCTAACCCCCCCCCCCCCAAAAAAAAAAAGTTTAAATATTGTAAACGCAGTGACAAACCACGTTTGTAATCTATTGAAAAAAAAAATCCGCTCGAATAGTTTATTAAGCATCTTCCCTATATAATATATGGCGTGTTTAGCGCTTTCTTAACCAGTACCCAAACTGTTTTCCAATAATACTTCGTCTTCTTGACTTCTGTCGGATTTCTGTTACAGATAGGAATATTGCTTCCATTTTTTACAGTTTGAAAAAATGATCTCAACTGATTGATCTATCAAGAATTTTTGCTTGACAGTTGAAAAACGTTCTAATCGAGAAATCACGAATGGCTTACCTAATTGACGCTGTAGTTGCGTCTAATTTCGACGTTATACACAAGTGTGATTATAATGTCGCCTGGGCATTGGGATATGTAGAAAATTAAGAAAGATTTACGAGTTTTTTTTATGACCGTCTGTGAACTCCGCCTTCCTCTCTTTTGTGCCAATGTTCTTTCCTTCAGGTGTTTTACACCAGCTGCGTAATATTTAGCAAGGCATGGTATATGAAGAAATTGCTCAATCTTTGCCAAAAACTTCTTCTTGTGTTCATTTCAGATAAATGGTATTTAGCATAAAATTAAATTAATAAAAAACTAAAGTTTTTTGTTCCGTTTGTAATTGTTCCGTATGTGAGGGGTGGGTACTCCTGTATTAAGCGTACTCTTTTATATACTGCTAGTTCGGTTAATGCTAATGAAATAAAATAGGATGAAAATATAATAGTTTAGAAACAAATTTGGGCTATATATTTGCACATTAGGGGGGGGGGGGGAGGGGTAAAGCATAGCATATATTATTACGTAACCTAACCTAGGTACCTTCCCCCCCCTAAAACCCAAAAAACAACAGTTTAAATATAATATACGCCATGACAATCACGCTATGCATTGCATTACTCTATAGCGTTGTCTTGAATTAACCCGTCAAAAACGGGTTTTTCGTGACTGTTTTACATTGCAGTACATAAGAGAGTACGTTTAATACAGGAGTATCGAGAGGTGCTGCCCCCTCCTGAACATGCCTCCCTTCATGATAAAATTTTTTAGAACTTTAAGAGCGCTTCTGATTCTAATTAAACGGCCTTTGTTTCAGGAGTGGTTCTTAATGATTGAGACCAAAGGTTGAACTTCAGCGTAAAGACCAGGGCATTGAGGAGGGGGCAGACCCCCTGATCTGCAGATTAATTTCTGTTTGTTTGAAGTTTTATGCTGCTCCTTATTTTCCGTAGATACAACTTGATTTTTTATTTAATTTCTGATCGTTTTCTTTAAATAATTCCAGGAAATCCACCTAGCACCCCCGCAAAAAATTTCTCCATGGAAAGTTCCTCCCGTGTAAAATCCTTCTTCACTGGGAAGTCAATCCCGGACAATATTACCCTTGTTGCAAATCCCCCCCCCCCGGATATGTCTTGCAGGCGATCCGGCCTGAAAATTATCCTTAGCCTATTGTTATTTGAATATTTTTAAATTTAATTTCTCATTGTTTTTCAGGTCATGGCGAAAACCTTCCCTATGCAAAATCCCCCCCCCCCCTCTCAATTGCACTTCAACACAACCCCTTGATGCAGCACGAGAGTTCTAGCCTATATATATATTTCATTCCAAAATGGATGCAGTTTGCAAAGACTTTATTATGAACAATTTCTTAGCGTAAACCCTAGAAGTATAAATTTCTAGAAAATTACATTAAATTTGTACAATTAGTACAATTGTACTATTGTCGCGTTGTTACGACTGAATCTGAAAAAAAAGTATGAACATCTTTTATGTGCGGATATCAGATGTTTACATGCTATTATTTATTGATTGATACAGCAGTGAAATAGGTCAAGGTTAACTCTCTGATCTTCCAAAAGTGCCGAATTTAAAATGAACTAACCTGTTTTACTATTGCTAGAATTATTTGAATTCGTATGACAGTTTTGGGGTGTAACGTGTAATCCTTATAATAAGGTATATTACAATAGAAATTCCGAATAAATTAGTGGAGCATATGATCCACTTCCTGTAGTTGAATCGCCGTTTTTACATTTGAGACCCGTCTAAAAATTTGCTTCTATCGTTGTTTTTCTAATATTCTGATGTATAGTATAGTATTTTAACTATTTTTAAAACATATTACAGATTTAAATATTTCTTTTTCAGTTTACTTACTTCGACCGTGATGACGTTGCTTCACCGGGATTTGCTAAGTTCTTCGAAGAAGCATCTAAGGAGGAGAGAGAACACGCGGAAAAATTGATTAAATATCTAAACAAACGAGGAGGAAGAGTAATCTACCATCCAATTGAAAAGCCAATGAAGCAAGAGTGGGGGAGCTGTCTTGAAGCTATGGAAGATGCTCTGTCTATGGAAAAAGACGTCAATGAGGTAGAACAATAAGATATTATTTTTATCTGTATGACCATTTTACTTTTGTTACATAGCACGTAGTCTTTATTCTTTACCCTGCATGCAGTAATACATGAACCCCTTCGAAAGCCCTTGTACGTCATAAGCGAATTGTGCAAGAGGGCCGGCGTCCTCCTACAGACCAGTGCGCGGGGAGAACTGGCCTTCTTGCCCCTCCTCTGTCCTCCTTAGATCCGTCCTGAACATACCCCATGGGTTGATATGTGGTCAGATAAAAGCATTAAAATTACCGCTTTTTAGACTGAAAATAGGTATGGGCGATAATATGTAATATTAAGACCATACCAGTTTCTGAATACAGTTTCACTCCCTAGTATTTCGAGTGTGCGTAGACCTATCATGCAATATTATGTTACGCTAGTTTTTTCAAACCAGGGGCGGATCCAGGATTTTTTTTTAGGGGGACGCAAAATAGGTTGATCCGATAAACTTGCGTTTGGTGCAAGTTTAATTAACGCAATCTTGCGTTAATTAAGTAAATTACACTACTTTAGACTACATTAGGGGGGCGCGCGCCCCCTCTCCCCTGGATCTGCCAGTGATTCAAACTAAATGTTCTAATGGTAATTTCTAAGAGATGAATGATCAAAGACTTCAGCTAATCAATCGAAAAACTGATAGAGTATCAACTTTCAGAAATCACGTACACCGTTCTATATAACTTACTGATTAATCCACTTTGGGAAGTCTAATAACCTTGGGTAAAAGCTAAGAGCAATGGTGAAAAACGAACCGCTAATGAAGTTTCTGAAATACCCTTATACATGCGGTCACCTTATTCTTTTACCGTAACCTTAAATGATGATAATGGTGTAAAATAAGGGAAAAATCCTCCGTTTAGATTTTTGGTCTCTGATCTTTTACGCTATTCTATGTACTCACGACACATTGCTCAGCTGTAACTTAATACGTAAGAAACTCAGCGTTCTTGTGCGTAATTTATCAAACTACAAGAGCTTCAGGATTCTGAAGATAATTTTTATTTCCAAATAAAGCTATTAAGTCGATTAAATAAAGCTATTCAATGGATTAGCAAGACTTGCAAGTTTTGGACTGCATGTTCAGGATTTCAGTGTGTAATAGAACGTATTTCAAATGATCATGGTAATTATTTCAAGGTGGAGCTTAAATCACTTTTTAGGTTGATGAGGTTCAATATTCTGTTTAGCTAAAGATAGTAAAGCCCGTCATGTAGAATTTGTTCGTATATAATTTTGCTCTTTCAGCCTAAACTTCTTTTTGATTCTTTTGATATTTTGATGAACGAAATAATATTATAAGAAACAACCTAACAATCAGTGAAATATATCTTTGATATTAGCTTCTAAAGTCACTGCGCTATTTAGAGTAAGTGGGATATGAGCACAGAATAAATTCAGAAACCTCAGCTTCTGTTACGCTATTTTGTATAACGTTTTACATTATTAGCGTTCTGCAAATTTGGTTTCAGAAACCTCCTCAATGATTCAGGTCGCTGTTTACTATGAAAAGAAATAAAATATTTTCAGATGTCACCAGCTGTTGATATTCTTCGGCCGTTGAATAAATTAAAGCGTAGTCCACGATTGCACTGACTATATTATCCAAAATCAGCTGTATATTATCCCAGGTAATAATAATTCATCAGTAGATGTAAAATTGTTAATTTAGTTGAATGTTTGGGTAGTGAGACGACGTTATTAAAGCTTATACATGGTATATATTAGAGATGTGGCCATGGGCGCCCATAAGCTGAATTCCAGGGGGGGGGGCAAACTTGGTCTAATTGCTACTTTTAATGATATATAATATAAATCTCAGAACAAAAATATAAAAATAAGGCAGCATCATTCAGCCAGGGGGGGGCAAGAGCCCCCCTGCCCCCCCATATGGGCGCCCATGGATGTGGCTTTGATAGACAATAGATTTAGTATGCCATCTTTTCAGATAAATTAGAAAAAAAAGAAATTGTATAGAAGCAGTTTTTCAAAGAAAAGTAAATAATCATATTAAACCGAAGACATGCAGAATTAAAGTTAAATAGTAATTCAAGCTTTAAACGAACAGATATTATCAAGTCAAATTTAAATACGGACAAAATTACCATAACAGGAAAAGGGGTAGCGCTCCTTAAGCCCTCAAAAGATAAGATAACCTTTTAAATTATTTAAAACTATTTCAGACAGCGTAGTTTTAATCGTAAACATTAAAAACAATAAATAGGAAGGAAATACCCATAATATCCGGGACTACTGAAAGGATTAATGAAATTTTTCTCTAATTGAGCCACAAACAAACTTCTTGATTCGATTAAAAATTTACCTCTATAAATTTATGCCAGATCTATACCAATTTCTATTCGATTTGCATTAACCATTTTCTGATCAGAAATCCCTCAATGAATGCTTTTGGAAACTTGATTATTGTAAGTGATCTCTTCTTTTTCAGTCGTTGTTAAAACTCCATAGAGTGGCATCAACTCGTGAGGATCCGCATTTGACAAAATACTTGGAAGATGAGTTCCTTGATGAGCAAGTGGAGTCTATTTACAAAATAGCGCACCATGTGACCAGGCTCCGACGCGTCGGGGATGGCCTTGGAGTCTACATCTTCGATAAGGACTTGAAGAATTAGCCAACTAGTTGTCTGCTGGTTAATAGCTGCACGCTTTTTTCGGGGTTTTCTGGTGGCACCTATCAATTTACCTTTCCATGTTTATTTTG
The DNA here is from genome assembly GCF_049724085.1 of Artemia sp. Qi Xiang Cuo. Classification (NCBI taxonomy): domain Eukaryota; kingdom Metazoa; phylum Arthropoda; class Branchiopoda; order Anostraca; family Artemiidae; genus Artemia; species Artemia sp. Qi Xiang Cuo. Next base: position 423,328 of record NC_142795.1, on the reverse strand, counting down.
TTCTTCAATATGCCAATATAACATTATTTATCCTTAATTAATCGTTTTATAACTTATTGCTATTGATAGGGCTGAGTATGTACAAAAAACAATTTGAGTGATTCACATTACTCTTTCTCTACTAGAGATAATTAACAGTGTCGGTGAGATGCTGTCAGCCAATAGCTACTCTTGAGAACTGTGATCTGACACCACAGATACCACAAAACAGTCAATAGAACAGTTTCTGTGAAGAGAAAACTGTTCTTTCCAGAAAGAACTCGCTCCTTACTGTAAGTAAGGAGTAATGCGGCTCAATAGTAACCGAAACTCAAGAAACAGAGTCTTGATAACAATTAATGCATCAGAAGAATTGAATTTTGATGCTTATTCAAAATGTATAAAATTCAAAGTTTAACGTTATCCATCAAAAGTTGCGAGCCTGAGAAAAATTGCCGAATTTTGAACAGGGGGGGGGAGGGGCAAGCATCCCCAAGAAATCAAGTGATCCCAATGAAAATCACACCGTCAGATTCAGCATATCAGACAACCCTGTTGTAAAGGTTACAAGCTTCCAGATACAAAAATATGATATTTTGCATTTTTTGCCAGAAGCAAGATAACGGATGCGTTTTTTTTTTTTTTTTTTTTTTTTTTTTTTTTGTACCAGGGGTGATCGTATCGAACCAGGGGTTCTAGAAGATCAGGAGAGGCTCATTTTGTTGGAAATCCAAATTTCTAGTGCCTTTTTTGAGTGACCAAAAATATTGGAGGGCAGTTAGCCCCCCTCCCAGGCCCTTTTTTTCTCAAAGTCGTCTGATAAAATTTTTAGATAGCCATTTTGTTCAGCATAGTCTAGAGATCTAATAACTACGTCATTGAGGATGACTTGACCCCCCAAAGCCGCCGAGAGAATACTTGCAAATTATGAACTTTGTCCGTTTGCTTAAATATCATAGGCAGCGCTGCCTAAGTAAAGAACGATGTTGGCGGCACAAAGTATTATTTTTTTTCTCCATACCTGGGCACTTTGTATCAAAGGAGTTGTCGTAGAAGCTTCGAAAAGGACTCATTCGATTTGAAATTGGAGTGGCTAGTGCCCTTTTTAATAGTCGAAAGTGATTGGAGTACCCCTAGCCCCCCCCCCCCCCCACGCCCATCATTCCACCAAAACATCCAATCAAAATTTTGAGATAGCCATTTGGTTCAGCGTAGTTGATTTCCAGATAGAAAATATGTTTTTGGGGAGGACCCTCCCCCACACGCCTCGGGGCAAGGGTTTTAAGTTATGCCCTGAGGGCATATAAGAACGATGTTGGCACAATGTATTATTTATTATTTTTTTCCTTTGGAGCAGGGCACTTCGTATCGAAAAATTTGTCATAGAAACTTCGAAAAGTGCTCATTTAATTGGAAATTGCAATGGCTTGTGCCCTTTTAAATAATCGAAAGGGATTGGAAGACAACTAACACTCCATCTACACTCATCATTTCCCGAAACACATCCAATCAAAATTTTGAGATAGCCATTTTGTTCAGCGTAGTTGATTTCCATATAGAAATTATGTTTTGGAGCAGGACAGTCCCCTACAGCCTTCAGGGCAAGGGTTGTAGGTTATGCCCTGGGGGCATATAAGGTTTTTATAGAAGGTGTTGTCGTAGGAACTTCGAAAAGGGCTCATTCGATTGGAAATTGGAGTGACTAGTGTCCTTTTTAATAGTCGAAAGTGATAGGAGGGCAACTAGCTCCCCCCACGCTCATCATTCCCCCAAACACATCCAATCAAAATTTTGAGATAGCCATTTTGTTCAGCGTAGTTGATTTCCAGATAGAAAACATGCTTTTGAGGAGGACACTCCCCCACAACCCTCGGGGCAAGGGTTTTAAGTTATGCCCTGAGGGTATGTAAGAACGATGTTGGCACAATGTATTATTTATTATTTTTTGTTTCTTTAGAGCAGGGCACTTTTGTATGGAAGGAGTGATCGTAGAAACTTCGGAAAGCGCTCATTCAATTGGAAACTAGAGTGGTTTGTGCCCTTTATAATAGTCAAAAGTGATTGGAAGGCGACTAACACCCCTTCCACACCCACCATTTCCCGAAGCACATCCAATCAAAATTTGAGATAGCCATTTTGTTCAGCGTAGTTGATTTCCAGATACAAATTATTATTTTGAGGAGGACAGTCCCCCAGAGCCTTCAGGGCAAGGGTTGCAAGTTGTGCCCTGGGGGCATTTAAAGTTTTTATAGAAGGCGTTGTCGTAGAAACTTCGAAAAGGGCCCATTCGATTGGAAATTGGAGTGACTAGTGCCCTTTTTAATAGGGGCGTAGCTCCAGCATTTTTATTGAGGGGACAAAAAAGTTCCACATCCAGAGAGTCAAGGGGCATGGGCTATACATATACATATATAATAGCTTTTTCCAATTAATTGGGGAGGGGGGACAACTGCCACCCCCAAACGACGCCACTGCTTTTTAATAGTCGAAAGTGATTGGAGGGCAACTAGACCCGCCCCCCCCCCCACGCCCATCATTCCCCCAAACACATCCAATTCCAAATTTGGAGATTTTGTTCAGCGTAGCAGATTTCCAGATAGAAATTATGTTTTTTGAGGAGGAAAGTCCCCCACAGCCTTTAGGGCACAAGGGTTGTAAGTTATACCCTGGGAGCATATAAGGTTTTTATGAAGGCGTTGTCGTAGAAACTTCAAAAAAGGTTCATTCGATTTGAAATTCAAAGGGCTAGTGCCCTTTTCAATAGTCGAAAATTATCTGAGGGCAACTACCCCCCCCCCCCACCCACGCCCATCATTCCCCTAAACATATCAAATCAAAATTTTGAGATAGCCATTTTGTTTAGCGTAATTGATTTCAAGATAGAGAATATGTTTTTGAGGAGGACACTCCCCACAACCCTCGGGGCAAGGGTTGTAAATTATGCCCTGGGGGCATATAAGGTTTTTATAGAAGGTGTTGTTGTGGATACTTCAAAAAGAGCTCATTCGATTGGAAATTGAAATGGCTAGTGCCCTTTTTAATAGTCGAAAGTGACTTGGAAGGTAACGATTGGAAGGTAACTAACACCACTTCAACGCCCACCTTTTCCCCAAACATCCAATAAAAATTTTGAGATAGCCAATTTGTCCCACGACGTTCCAAGTTCAGGAAATTATACCTTTGAGCAGGACACTCCCCCCACATTCCTCAGGGCAAGGGTTGTAAGTTATGCCCTGGGGGCATATAAGGTTTTTATTGAAATCTTTGTCGTAGAAACTTGAAAAAGGGCTCAGTCGATTTGAAATTCAAAGGGCTAGTACCCTTTTTAATAGTCGAAAGTGATTTGAGGGCAAATAATCCCTCTCTCACACCCACCTTTTCCCCAAGCACATCCAATCAAAATTTTTAGATAGCCTTTTGATTCAACGTAGTTGAGTGTTTTGTAAATTAGGTCTTTAAGGATGACAACCCCTCTCCCCACAGCCCTCAGGGCAAGGGTTGTAAGTTATGCCCTGGGGGCATATGAAGTTTTTATTGAAAGCGTTGTCGTAGAAACTTCAAATGCGCTCATGGAATTGGAAATTGAAAGGGTTAGTGCCTTTTTTAATTTTTGAAAGTGATTGGATAGCGACTAACGCCCCTCTGACGCCCACCATTTTCCCAAACACATCCAATCAAAATTTTTTGATATCCATTTTGTTCAACTTAGTTGAAAGTTCTGGAAATTAGGTCTTTTAGGATGATAACCCCCCTCAGAGCCCTCAGTGCAAGGGTTGTAATTTATGCCCTGGGGGCATATAAGGTTTATATAGAAAGTTGTTCTATAAATCATAGGCAGCGCGAGTAAAGAACGATGTTGGCACAATGTATTTTTTATTTATTTTTTTTTCATACCAGGGCATCATATCGAAGGAGTTGTCGTAGAAACATCGAAAAGGGCTCATTCGATTGGAAATTGAAGTGGCTAGTGCCCTTTTTAAATGTCGAAAGTGGTTAGAGGGCAAGTAGCCCCCCCCATGCCCATCATTCCCCCAAACACATCCAATCAAAATTTTGAGATGGCCATTTTGTTCAGCGTAGTTGATTTCCAGATAGAAAATATGTTTTTGAGGAGGATATTCCCCCACAACCATCAGGGCAAGAGTTTTAAGTTATGTCCTAGGGGCATATAAGAACGATGTTTGCACAGTTTAATATTTATTAATTTTTTCCCTTAGAGCAGGGCACTTCGTATCGAAGAAGTTGTCGTAGAAACTTCGAAAAGGGCTCATTCAATAGGAAATTGGAGTGGCTTGTGCCCTTTTTAATAGTCGAAAATGATTGGAAGGCGACTAAAACCCCTTCCACGCACACCGTTTTCTGAAACAAATCCAATCAAACTTTTGGGAAAACCATTTTGTTTAGCGTCGTTGAATTCCAGATAGAAATTATGTTTTTGTGAAGGACACTTCGCTACAGCCCTCACGGCAAGGGCTTCAAATTATGCCGTGAGGGCATATAAGGTTTTTTTATAGAAGGCGTTGTCATAGAAACTTCAAAAAAGGCTCATTCGATTGGAAGTTCAATGGGCTAGTGACCTTTTTAATAGTCGAAAGTGATTAGAGGGCAACTAACCCGCCTCTCACGCTCACCTTTTCCCCAAACACATCTAATCAAATTTTTTAGATAGCCATTTTATTCAGCGTAGTTGATTTCCAGATAGAAAATATATGTTGAGGAGGACCCTCCCCCACAACCCTCGGGGCAAGGGTTTTAAGTTATGCCCTGAGGGCATATAAGAACAATGTTGGCACAATGTATTATTTATTATTTTTTCCTTTAGAGCAGGGCACTTCGTATCAAAGAATTTGTCATAGAAACTTTGAAAAGGGCTCATTCAATTGGAAATTGGAGTGGCTTGTGCCCTTTTTAATAGTCGAAAGTGATTGGAAGGCAACTAACACCCCTTCCACGCTCACCATTTCCCGAAACACATCCAATCAATATTTTGAGATAGCCATTTTGTTCAGCGTAGTTGATTTCCATATAGAAAGTATGTTTTTGAGGATGACACTCCCCCAAAACCCTCGGGAAAAGGGTTGTAAGTTATGCCCTGAGGGCATATAAGAACGATGTTGGTACAATGTTTTATTTATTATTTATTCCTTTAGAGCAGGGCACTTCGTATCGAAGAAGTTGTCATAGAAACTTCAAAAAGGGCTCATTCAATTGGAAATGGGAGTGGCTTGTGCCTTTTTCAATAGTCGAAAGTGATTGGAAGGCAACCAACACCCCTTCCACGCCCACCATTTCCCGAAACACATCTAATCAAAATTTTGAGATAGCCATTTTGTTCAGCGGAGTTGATTTACAGATAGAAATTATATTTTTGAGGAGGACACTCCCTCGCAGCCTTCAGGGCAAGGGTTGTAAGTTATGCCCTGGGGGGCATAAAAGGTTTTTATAGAAGGCGTTGTCGTATAAACTTCAAAAAAGGCTCATTCCGTTGGAAATTCAAAGGGCTAGTGCCCTTTTTAATAGTCGAAAGTGGTTGGAGGGCAACTACCCCCCCCCCCACGCCCATCATTCCTCTAAAAACATCCAATCAAAATTTTGAGATAGCCATTTTGTTCAGCGTAGTTGATTTCCAATAAGAAAATATGTTTTTGAGGAGGACACCCCCCACAACCCTCGAGGCAAAGGTTTTAAGTATTGCCCTGAGGGCATATAAGAACGATGTTGGCACAATGTATTATTTATTATTTTATCCTTTAGAGCAGGGCACTTCGTATCGACGAAGTTGTCGTAAAAACTTCGAAAAGGGCTCATTCAATTGGAAATTGAAGTGGCTTATGCCTTTTCTAATAGTCGAAAGTGATTGGAAGGCCACTAACACCCCTTCCACGCCCACCATTTCCTGAAACATATCTAATCAAAATTTTGAGAAAGCCATTTTTTTCAGCGGAGTTGATTTCCAGATAGAAAATATGTTTTTGAGGAGGATACTCTCCCAAAACCCTCGAGGCAAGGGTTTGAAGTTTTGCCCTGAGGGTATATAAGAACGATGTTGGCACAATGTACTATTTAGTATTTTTTCCTTTAGAGCAGGGTACTTCGTATCGAAGAAGTTGTCGTGAAAACTTCAAAAAGGGCTCTTTCAATTGGAAATTGAATTGGCTAGTGCCTTTTTTAATAGTCGAAAGTGATTGGAAAGCAACTAACACCCCTTCCATGCCCACCATTTCCCGAAACACATCCAATAAAACTTTTGAGATAGCCATTTTGTTCAGCGTAGATGATTTCCAAATAGAAATTATGTTTTTGAGGAAGACACTCCCCTTCAGCCTTCAAGGCAAGGGTTGTAAGTTCTGCCTGGGGGGGGGCATAAAAGGTTTTTATAGAAGGCGTTTGTCGTATTAACTTCAAAAAAGGCTCATTCGATTGGAAATTCAAAGGGCTAGTGCCCTTTTTAATAGTCGAAAGTTATTGGAGGGCAACTAACCCCCTTCTCACGCCCACCTTTTCCCCAAACACATCCAACCAAAGTTTTGAGATAGCCATTTTTTTCAACGTAGTTTTAAGTTCTGTAAATTAGGTTTTTCAGGATGACAACCCCCTCAAAGCCCTCAGGGCAAGGGTTATAAGTTATGCCCTGGGGCATATAACGTTTTTATAGAACGCGTTGTCGTAGAAACTTCAAAAAAGGCTTATTCTATTGGAAATTCAGAGGGCTAGTGACTTTTTTAATAGTCGAAAGTGATTGGAGGGCAACTAGTCCCCCCACGCCCATCATTCTCTTATGAAAATGACCAGGCGATATGCTCCACAATTTCCTCTGTAGCAAGTGAGTAAGATCTGAGCCTTGTAATTGTCGGTGACTTCAGCTTACCTAAGGTTGACTGGCAACAACGCTACACTGGCACTTAGACGCATGAACCAACATGGCTCTACATAGAAACGCTTAACGATAACTATCTCGAACAGCTGATAGATGAGCCCAGATAAAACCATGCAAGTGCTGTATCAAGTATAACTCACGAAATCTTGTTAATTTTTTGTCAACTTTTTGGCATTCCTGCTTTAAATAAAAAAAAAAATCAAGGTACTATCACTTAAATATAATAACTCCCAATGCCCCCCTCTGGATACCATCTTGATAGGATAACGTATCTGCTTTAAATAAAAAAAATAATTAACTTATTGGCACTCCTGCTTTCAAAAAGAAAAAATCGAAGTATTGTCATTTAAATATGATAGCTCACTACCCCCCCCCCCCCCATCTTGATACCACCTTGATAGGATGCCGTCCCTGCTTTAAATTAAAAAAAAAATAACTTTTTGGGATCCCTGCTTTCAAAAAAAAAAGTCAGAGATATTATCATTTAAATGTAATGCCTCCCTACACCCCCCTCTGGATACCACCTTGATAGGATACCGTCTCAGCTTTCATTAGAAAAATAATTTACTTAATAATTAACTATGTCACTATATGGTTCAAACCAACACGTAAAATAACTTTAAACAGATTAGTGTTGCTTGAAAAAACATTGAGGGTATGAGTAAAGGGGTACAAAGACAACAACAAAAATGTCAAAATTAGTGAGATATACTTCAAACTACCGGAAAACTGAGTCATAGATGCGCCATGGCATTCAATAAGATCCACAGAATCTAATTAAAAGGGAGCACACAAAAAAGCCAAATTAGGCTAGTAGCCTATCAGAAATCGCAAAATACCCAAGACAATGAACAAGTCCTAATGGGGGACCCTGGGTCTATCAGAATATTTCAATGGTTTACCAGGGAATTTGATATCATGTTCCTGTCTCCACTTTAAAGGGAAAAAAAACAATTATCTTTTTGGCATCCCTGCTTTCAATAAAAAAAGAGGTATTATCATTTAAAAATGATAGCCCCCTGCCGCCCCCCCTGATAGGCAATAATTTACGATTTATTTATGAATCATATTTTTGGGGTAACTTCTGGTTCAATCTTTAATTCCCCAACCTTGCACATAGCTTAGTCTATAGCTAAATCTTGTCTCAATAGAAGGTTTTTTTGGGGGGGGGAATGTTTCAGAAAGAAGACTGTATTTTCTATCAGGCGTTCAACAATTGAGTATTAAACGTTAAGAAAATCTTATCTAAAAACAGCAAACAAAAAAAAACTGCAAACTTACAATTCAGCTGTAGAAACAATATTTCAGCTATCAACTTCAAAATCCAACTGAAGGCTGAAGCTGTATAGTAGTGAATGCGTTCTATAATTCTATTCAACTTGAAAATAAAATTCTTGACAACGAATGATATAAGAAATAGCGATTGGGAAACTGCATTCGAAATTAGTTAAACTCATTTCATAAAGATGATACTTTTTGTGTCAATATATGAAGAACTGTGTATATTGCAATATTTGCAATTGCAAGTTGCTGGTGATAAATCGCTAGGGTTGGCACCGTGATTGCGTGATTTTCGGGGATTCGGGGAACCAAATTTCTTTTCGGGGTGACGCATACATTTTCGGGGAAATACCCAAAAACTCGGGGAGAGCGCAAGACCTTCTTGATTTCTAATCGGGAAAATCGAAATACTAAACCACACGAGAAGGAAAAGCTCCGATTTTGCGGTTGACGCAATAAAGAATTGGCGCAAAATCAATTTGAAGTGGACCGAACGCCACCGCCTCTGCCGGTGGCGGCGCGCCTGCGGCGCTCCGCTGGCGCTACGACACTTCGGCGGCATTCGACCGGGCCTCGCGTCGGCAGCGTTCGGTCGATCCGCCGGCACGGCACCGGGGTCTAAACTCAACACCCCCAGTGGTCGTAAGTCCTTTGTCGATTCAGTGTGTTCAAATGCTTCTCAAATCAGTGAACTACGTAAGAGTAAAGACGACTGGAAACTTATAGTCAAGTCTAAAGATACTGCTGAAGCTATCGTTGACCACATAAAAGGCGCGCAGCCCACGATAAGTGCGTCACTAAGGGGTCCCAACTTCATTGGGGTATTGAAGAGAATTCCCGTCGAAATGGAGGATCAAGATGTGTTGCACCTTGCCCCTAGAGCTTGCAAAGCAGTTAGGATCGGAAGATCACGCTCTTACAAAGTTTACTTCGATACCCGCGCTGACTTGGACTCTTTCCTCAAACACGGAGCCAAAATTGATTACGAAGTACTTTCTGTTGACGAATACAAGTTTTTGCCAAGAAGATGCTTCTCTTGTCACGCCGAAGGCCATCGTGCGGCCAATTGTAATAATATCGCCATTTGCGGTCGCTTTGGAGCAGCTGATCACGCGTCCAGCAAATCCAATCCATGCACTAGCGCTAGTTTTGTGTATTATGTAAGAACAAAAGTCACACATACTACAGCGCAAACTGCCCCGTTGCTAAACAGAAGCCTCCATTTATTTTTCCCGATTTATAGAAAACCTACGCACAATGATAGGTATTTGAATTTTTATTCTTGCCATCCTATGTCGGTGAAACGAGGGGTTGTAATTTCACTAGTGGATAGAGCCTTCAGAATTTATTCCCAGGAATTTCTGGATTCAGAATTGTTATATTTGAGGGATATTTTGTTCTGTAATAATTACTCAATTAAGTTCATTGACAAAATAATATAAAACAGACGTGTTAAACATGATAGTAGGGTTATTGGGGTTTCTCAGTCTTTAGATTTAAATGTATCAAAAAGTTTCATTTCATTGCTATATGTACCTGGTTTGGGTGAGAAGCTTTCTCAGATTTTGCGTAAATTTAGTATTGATACATGTTTCCAATCGTTGAGGCCAATGGCTAGTTTCTTTAGTTCTGGTAAGGATTTAACCCGGGGAAATTTAATAAGTGGGGTGTATTCCGTGTTCTTGTGGGAAGTTCTATATTGGTAGGACTCACCAACAATTTGTTGAAAGGTTTATTGAACACCGAAATTCAATAGAAAGAACCCTACAATTAAGCAAGCCTCCAGAAACTTTTGTTTCAGCTTTAGCTGAACATATTTGGTTTCAACGACATCACTTTGTAAATTTTGATGAGAGCTTAGCTATTTCAATTAGCTAAAGTGTACAGACAATGGGCGACAGTAGTCATTGAATTTAAAAAGCTTTTTTTTGCTAACCTTTCGATAAATAGGGATATAGGTAGTTTAAATATTGACCCGATTTATGATAATCTTCTAAAGAGTGAATCAACAGTCAATAAGGGAGTTAAGATTATAAATAATCACCAGGGGACTGTTTTACCTGCTAGACCAAAACGATTTGCTTCAATAATAGCCAATAAAAGGATTTTTTCGTAACAGAATAGTTAAAGTAATTTCCACTTTTTTATTTTTCTTCAGTTGCTCTGGTGTTCTCACTAAAGTAACTCCATAATAGCATCTTTTCCCTACGTCGATCAGTTTGCGCCAATTGTATAATTTTTTTTTTAGGTGGTGGTATTATTGGTTTTTTAGTTTTAACTTGTTTTTTTTTATCTTGTTCTTCTTCTGTCTTTCGTGCTGAAGACGCCTTGTTTGTGATGCAGGCGAAATATCCGCGTTGTTTTGCATTTGTCTTTTCTTTTCTCTCCACTGGCCGCAGTCTCGTTTGTTGTTTTTTTTTTTTTTCGTTGAGATTTTTCTCTTTGTTGGTTTTTTGTCATGGCTGGCCAGTTCAGCTTAAGATCTTTAATTGATCAAACCTAAGCCCTGACCTTTTGGATTCGGAGGATAACTACCTTGCTGTTAGAGTAAACAATGTGGCTATAATTAATGTCATCTTCCCACTGACTACCGGGGCGACAAGTCGGAACACCACTTCGCAATTAGTATGTCTAAACTTTCTAAATGCCTGGAAAAAGCTCGTCAAGGAAAGCTTCATTGTATTATAGTAGGTGACTTCAACTGCAACCTGGAGTTCGACGACCACGCGGTGTCAAGTCGCAGAAGTGTTTTACTCGGCATTATGAGTGATGATCTCTGCGTCAGAGCCAAAAGTGAAAAATACATATACATTCATATCTCTGGAAGTACGTCCAACATGGACCATGTTGCAGCAAGCCAATCTGTTAATATTCCTTCTGTGCTTGTTATGGAAAATAGCTTTACGTCTGACCATCTCCCACGCAAGTTTAGAGCATATTTCTCGCAGGCTCAGTTACCATAAGATACGGACAGCGCGATGTCGTGTAAAAGGTGGATTAATTTACCGAATTGGTCTAGGGTTAATATTCAGAAATTTAATGAGTCGTGTGATGTAATCTTGGACAAAATCGGCATGCCCCATGATCTACTTTGTAACTCTGCTCGTGCAGACTCAGTTGATACGCAAGTGAAGCTAAATGTATATTCTGTCGAATTGATCCATTCTTTGCGTATTGCCGAACTTGTGGCTGTTCCTATTAAGCGCATTAAAAGTGGGACGGAAAATATCGGGTGGTCAAAGAACCCAGAACTTTGTGAAGCATGTGATAAGGCACAATTTTGGTTGAAAATTTGGAGAGACTGTGGCTCCCTTAGGTCTGATATTGTAAATCAGATAAGATTGCAGACTAAACAACGGTTCGCGAATGAGCGTGCCAAGTATAGGAGCTCAATTCAGTCACTTTATTCCGAAAACGCTCTTAGTAATCCAAATGAGCTTTGGAAAATGGTGCTAAAACCACAAAATAATTGCCTTAATAATATACCGGATTATGACATCCCTGAATGAACTTGAGTCGAATATTATGAGAACATGTTCTCAGCCCCTGAAAATTGCCTTGCGGATTATTTTAAGTGAGAGTTAGATTCTTTCTTAGCTAGTTCATCTGATTCTGATGTTGTGGTTTCTCTAGAGTGTGTAATGAAGGCTATTAATCGCCTTAAGAAAAAGAAATCTAGGGGTTCAGATAAAATTTACGCGTTCCATGTCAAAATATGTAGTCAATTATTCCTCATTCATATTACACTGTTATTTCAAATGATTTTCGTCACTGGAATAGTTCCGTCGTCTTTTTGCATTAGGGCTTTAACTCCGATCCCTAGGAAAGGTAAACCTCATCGGGAGTGTTCGTCTTTTCGGCCAATTACGGGTTCGACAACTTTTTGTAAAATATTTGAGCTTTTGATAATTAATGAGGTCCGAAATAAGTGTTATAGCCCGGACTCACAGTTTGGATTCCAGCCACGTCTGGGTTGTTGCCATGCGTTGTCTGCCGTAGCACCTATTCTCGTTGATGCCGAGAAAACTGGAGAGTTTGGCTCTCGCAACGTACGATGTTCAACGTGCCTTCGACTCTTTGATTCATGATGAGTTGATATTGGACATGGGAAAGCGCAGGGTAAAAAAAAGAAACCCTTCTTCCTTTAAAAGATATGTATGTAAATATGAAAGCCGAACTTAAGCTCTCGCATCAGCATCCGGATCTTAAAATAAAAAATAATCCTGTTGTCCCGGCTAAAAAAGGGGCAATAATTTCACCTACTGCTTTTAATAATACGATAATCCGAGGCCAATAGAGTTGTAACACAACTTGTGTCCTGCGATGCATCGATGTTTCGTTAATATCAGACGCAGATGATATATCTAATTCGAGTCGCACTGTCTCGGGTATAGAGGAAAACTTTAACATTCTCCAACATGACTATAAGCAGCTCGGATTAGAGTTTAACGCAGAAAAGTCGGAAATCCTGCTTTTTAATTGAAATCAGTCCCCGATGGTTTTACGATTGCTCTTGGAAATGCTAAGGTTAAGCCAGTCCACTTCATTACTTACCTAGGTCTTCCTATCAGTTCAACTCCAAGAACAACCGCCGACTGCTTATCGCTCATCTGCAGAAGCGAATTGGTTTTCTATATAGTAAAATTGTTTCAAATAAGTTAAGGTTCAATAGACAAGTTTTATCTTGCCTTTATAATGCAATTGCACTCCCCCATTTTTTGTATTTGAGTCCTTTTTGGAGAATTTTTCCCGAGTGCAATAAATGTAAACTTCGATCTGTTTTCTTTAAGTATGCTAAGTTTCTACTTTGGTCCTGAAATTCTTTTCTTATTAGGAATTATAATATAGCAGACCCAAATTCAGCCAACCTTAATCAGATTTCAAAGTTCAATAATAATGTTAAAAGCCATCCATGGTTTGAAATCCTCCGGCGGTAGAACTCAGTGTTTTGTTTGCTCTATGGTTTAACCAGTCTTTTCTTGCTAGTGAGTATTACATTGTGTCTAAAAGTTGTATTTTTATGTATTTTGTATTTGCCTTGTTTATCTTTTTCTTGTGTTTTTATGTACTCCGTCTCTTTTGTTTGATTTTGACGGGTAATAAAATATTATTATTATAATTAATACATATTTATGATCACCATAAAAAGCTGATTCTTTGACTGAATGTTATCAATAGTTAGGCTCTTATACTTTCGTTATTGACAAGGATTGTTATTTACTTACCATTCATTACTATGAAGATTTTGTTTTTTTGCTCCAACCAAATCATATAGAAACAATATTTGTGGAAAACTGGTTAGGGGTTACTCAGTTACAAATTAGAACGTATATTTTCCTTATTATGGGTCAAAATCTATTGGCAGGTAGCCAACAATGGAGCAACAAACATTTTTTCCATGGTTTTTTCCTATTCTGCTCTCTTTCCTTTAGTTTCCTTATAATTACTTTATAGTCCCAAATTTCCAGGGGGAGGGGCATGACCCCCTTGCCGGCACCCATGCCCTCCCTCCATCATATGTACGTGCCTGCACCAAATTTAGATTCACCCAACTGTGTCTCTTTCCACCCCCAGCCTTTTATAATGAGTTTTTAAAGTTGCACCCAGATTGCGGCATGTTTACGGGAGGCAAAAACTTACGACTGAAATACACGGACAGCAAGGGATACTGGTTTCTGGAGCTCAAAACTTGTACAGTAGGCTATATACATAATCAGGGCTATATCTTATGAAAGTAGGCCAACAAAGGATTTGTATGCAGCCTACTGCCGAAAAAACATGCTTGTTTGGTCCCCTCTACCTCCTAAGAAAGCCTTTGCTATAACCAAGCACTTTTGAGCCCAATCAACAACAATGTTTTCGCTCCAGGATTAGAAACTCCTTGAACTCATATTTCGCATCTTCCCCAAATTGCAACAAAACAAAATTTTTACTGACCGAGAGGAAAGGCGGCGATACATATGCGTTAGTAGAAAACAGATAACATAAATCCAATTTCATGATGAGTCGAGATATTTTTTCACCTTTTTTAGATGTTTATGATAGGATATACTTAACTATTCATTTTCAAACAGTTCGTGGTAACGAACTGTAAGTAAGGAGCAACCCGACTCAATAGTAACCGAGGGGAGGTAGTAGTTACAGGGGATGATCTTTCCATGGAGGATGTTTCCTTGGGAGAAGGGACATTTGTCTGAGGGGAACGCCAGATTTCACAGTATTGGTTAAAAAATGTTTCGAAAGTGAATAAAAAAAACAAGTTTTTGTCAATTTAAAGCAAGGACCGCCATCAATACTTGAGACGAACAAAAAGGAGTGTGTATATGAGGGGGTTCGCCCCCTGGTCAACACCACGCCCTTTACGATAAAGTTTGTTTTAGTACTTTCAAAAGAGCTATCTATTCTGATTACCCGGCTTTTGTGATTCAGGGTTTTGTGATTCAAACAAAATTCGAACTTTAGCGTAAAGAGCAAGGTATTGACTAGGGGTAAACTCCCTAATATACGTCATAAAACATACGAATAAAGGAGTTCGTTACGTAAGTTACGTCATAACAAAATTTCGAGAAAGCCATTTAGCCAAAACAAGTAAAATTAATATGCAAATTTTTCAACTGAAAATAAGGAGCGACATTAAAACCTTGAACGAACAGATATTATTCCGTATATGAAAGGGGCTGTCCCCTCCTCAACGCCTCGCTCTTTACGCTAAAGTTTGACTCTTTCACACAACTTTATTTTTTAAAGCAATAAAAAATTTAGCGTAAAGAGCGAGGTGTTGAGGAGGGGACAGCCCCTTTCATATACGGAATAATTCCTTTTCGTTTTAAGTTTGTATGTCGCTCCTTACTTCCAGTTTAAAAAAACTTGTTTTTTTTTTAATTAAATAAAGGAGACAATTGAAAAATTTCGTACAAAACTTTCTCAATCGACAGAAGATCTCTGTGTCAGTAACTTTTTTTAAAATATACCATCTGTAGCACCAATCTCTCCTAAAAAGTTCTTCAAACTTCCTGAAGTATATATTTCAAATCTTATAGAACAAGAAACTTTTGTATTAAATTAAAAAGGGACTGATATAATTTTCAAGAATGAAGCAGATTTTTAGAATATCACAAATAAAATCACAGAAACGCAGTGAAGAGCGGAACAAGGAATTTAACCAAAGTTACTTTTGAAATAACAGAAAAGATCTGTGTCACCAATTGATATTATGCTGTCATGTCATCTAAAATTTTCGTATGGTCATTTAGTTAAGTAAATAAATAATTTTTTTATGTTTTGAACTCCCTGAGTCCCGAAATTACCAAGCTACATCTCCAGTTTCAAAAACCCAAAGAGTCGATTACATGCGACTTAAGTTGAGCGATGATCAGAATATTAATCCGATATTAGAATATTGCAAGAAATTTTAGAATCGTCCATTTGTTCTTTCATTAAAGCATTAGAAAATAAGATCAAACCAAATTTTTTGTAAAGCTTATTGTTTTATTTACAGTCCTCCACACTACCTTCAGATAATTTCCCTAGAAAACATTTAATATATCTTCCTCATCTTTTGAAGTGCTCCCTTTTTAAAGCCGTGCTTGACCACAACCATTACTGTGGCTTCCAATATTTCAGTCTTAGTTTGAAGACTAATCTTCCTATTCTCCAAAACTCTCAAAGTCATTCTCCTACCCAGGTAAGTAAATCTATCCGCTTGATTGATTTCCTTCTTACCTAATATTATCTCATCACTCTCATTCATTCCTAGTCTAAACGACCTAGTCTTCTTAACATTAATGTTCAAACCTATTCCTGCACCCTAAACTCTACCAAAATTACTTCATACCACTAGCATGTTTATCTAGAATACTCAAATCATATGCACAATATAATTGTTAGAGCTTTGATGGACAAGGTCCATCAAAACAATATATATAAAAGGGGATAGGAAACAACTCTACTGAGCTCCTGACTTCACACCGAACTTACTTGTAACTTTACTTCCTAAGTTAACCGCAGCAATATTATTCCGGTACATAGCAGTATTTACTGTAACATCGTATCTGTTCTCATCTGACCAGAAATTTGCGGATTTAAGTTCAAAGCTACCCAAAAAAAGGGCTATAGTTCCCATCGAAATAGAAATTTTAGCCTTTGATCACCATTTTCATTAACTGATGAATATTTCTTATATCCGATTTTAGCATTTTCAAATGATTCCTTTTCAAAGTTTTAAGCGTCTAGTATTTTTTTTCTTTTTCCTCTTCTTCATATTTTCTAAATATAAATTGCATTTGAAACACCACAAAAGCGTGCAATAATGGATTCCAGTCTGATGAAACTCTTATTTCACTCTGAAGTGTTTTTCTTTTAATTTAACTCTGTTCATTCTAGTCTTTCTTTTTCAACTAAACATAGTAGGGTGTTCAGATACTGCAATGAGGTATCGTGGAGAAATTTCTTCCATCGTCCCATGAAAAGAACACATTAGAGGGGAGTTCCCTACCACTATGGGTTTTTCGAGGATGCCTATTAGGAATCTCTTGAAGAAAAACAAATAAAATTCAGGAAAACGTCCAAAGAACACCACAAGTTTACACCTTCTTTGGCAATTGATATAACTTGCCTCTAAAAATAACACAGAACCAGTTTTTGTTTGCAGAAGCATAAACATTAACACATCAACAGAGACGCTTTGTTTTCCACAATAAATTTTATATCTGAGCCTAAAATCCCTTTCTTCGTTAGAATGCTCTTATCACATTCATGCTAAATAAAAAAATAAAAAATAAAACTTCGATTATACATAATTTTTATTGAAAGAATCAGGATTGTATATTTCTATTGTTAACACTTCGTCAAATTAGAGCAGATAGAAGAGAAATTACTGTTCCCACTTACGAAATTCCATACCATCAGGGGGCTTCACTTCAACTTTGCCCTTTTGGACGTCAGCCCAATTTGTGCTTAAAACCGTACCTCCTGACTCCGCCTGCAAACCATAAGGAATTAATTATTTTTAATTAAAATGGGTTTTATGAGTCTCAATCAATCGATAATTAAAATAAAAGGAGGACTTTCAACCATTATCAACCTCCTGACTACGGCTCTTTTTAGAAAAAGTCGATTGAACATATAAAAACTTAAAATCCCTTCTTTTGGGTTTAAATAAAACAATTAAATCACAGAAAGCAAACAGTTATTTGTTATAATAATACAATTAAACTAATATTCATTAAAAAAGAGCATCAACTTTCATCAAGGACCTTTACCTGACACTATATGGTCTTGTTAAGAAAGACCTCATACACCTTTTCACACCTGACTCCATAACTGTCATAATATATATTTCATTTTAACGAATCAATAAATTCCTGCCAAGAATAGCACAGAATATCTTCAAAAATATAATTTCACTATGGATCACAAATAACAAAGTAATGCTAATTTTTTCTCGGCCTCATACCTCATTACATGAACAGATTGTCACAGAAAACTAAGAACAGATTCACAGGATCATTAATTTAAAGCTCTTATATCTTTTAGATATAGGTACTAGATAAAATTACCCCCCCCCCCCACCCACATAGATGTCTTCAAGAAAAGAACACAAAAATAAAAATTTGCTTAACTTTTGGCAAGATATCATGGTTGGAGAGTCAAACGTAGCCTCTCAACCTAGTAAAGAACGAAAATTTATAAAAAATACTATCAAGTGAGAAAAAACGTAATTTGAAGCTGATTCAGGAAGGGTAACTGAAATTTCTTTAATCTTAATGGTAAAAGTTTGTGTCGAAACCAAACACATAGTACGAAACCAAACATAGCCGTGAAATGAAACCAAACATAGCCGCGTCTTTCAATAAAAAAAAGTTTCATGATTGGCATACGGTGTTCTTGATTTTAACGTTACACTTGTATTTCAGAAGCGGATAATATAAATGACCAAAAGCTTGTGGCATTAACAATTCGTTCCAAACCATTTTCTATTAATATATCTTCTTATCTATTGCCAGATTCTTCAAATAGATAGAAAAACTACTGCTTTGAGCTTCCATCTTTTTTGGTTTCAGAAAATTATACCCCAACTGCCGACTTTGATTGGTCAATCAAAAATTGTATCCTCAAACGCTGAACATTAGTCAACTTTAGAAATTGTGAATGGCGTGCACAATTTGCACTGCAGTCGTGCGTGAATTTGATCTTATCGACAAGTGTGACTATAATGTTGCACGGGCATTACAGTTTACAGTCCCCAGACTTGAGCAACAAGGAAAATCTTTTTCCCGCGTTGGAAGCTGCGATGTGTCTCCTTTTTTCAAGGTTATTTCAAAATTGCATCTAGCCTCCAGCTGCAGTTGACTTCGAACAGATACAAAGGAGACAAGGACTCTTACCTGTAGACCTGCCAGAGGTAAATGCCACAATTTAGGGTTATCACTACCTTTGCTAAGGAAAAGTCAAACTTAATGATCTCTATGATGTAAAATTATCTCACTAAAAGCAAACTCCCCAAAATTTAAAGTAATGACGCTTTCAAACCTTTTGGCCTAAAGATAAATGCAAAAAAAAAGTATAGTGAACGCTGGATCTCCTCTTGAATTACGATGGGAAAACCAGGCGATAAAGCCAGTCATGGAAATCAAATACTTAGGGAGTACAATCCACAATACTGGACCTTACCAACGAGAAGCGTAACCCAGAATAAGCCAGGCAAATCTATCCTTCAAGAAACTGTCTGCAAATCAAACACTGCCGGTAGAACTCTCTTTGACTCAAGCTACGGCTGTTCAACAGCAACGTTCCCTTGATACTTTGCAATTGTTCCGAAATCTGGCAGTTAGACCAAAAATTTGAATAAAGACTGCTCATATTTGAAACCATGTGCTTGAGACGCATTCGTAATATCCACTAAACCCATTAACAACGACCCCTACTGTACGAGAGAAGCCGTCTCAACCACTGAAAACTGGAGTGACCAAATACAGGAAGTGGATGTACCTCGGGCACGTGATTCGCACGTGATGTCCAAAACTCGGCAACCAAAAGTTGTTCTCCAGTGGATGCCATGCAATAACAGAAGAGGAGGACGCTCCAAAACACCCACGTCGTAGCTACCGAGCTGACCTCACGAATCTCAATGCTATGTTACAACCCAAGTAAGACGATATTTGGCTGCCACAGCAGAGATGACTGGTGACTGTTCTTGAATGCTTTGAACACCTCTGGAGGCACGGGAGGATCTAAGGTTAGGCTTAAGGTAATCCAAAGCTAATAAAGAAGATTCACTAGCGTCAACATAGCAGAGACTGCTAAACGTAGCAGACTCTTTACTTGTTTGTAGATTCCCTCAATTATTTTACCCCTTCTGCACATGACTTTCTAACATACATGAAAATTCCACTTTTATGGTGTGCACGTTTTTTTCCCGCATTTCCAAAAAATCATAATGACAATAAAAAATTCGAAAGTCCCTTACAGCATGACAACCATGCATAAAAATTGAAACAAAAGCTAAATAATTAAAAAGAAAGAAAAAAAAATGATTAAATGTGGACGGCATTATGTCATCGATTTCAACTTACTGAAGAAGATGGTGCGGGTCTAGCCTCCGTGATTCTTACAAAAAGTATCTACACCTGGCTGGATTAATTGCTATAACTTCTCATTTTGGAAAGGTATACGTAATTCTTGCGTGGAGCGAAAAAACATGGCTTTCACGTGTTTTTGAGGCAAAGGCTACTAAGATCTGAAGTGGGTTTTTCTAGTCATATCAGAGAGGACTAAATGAAGTTGTCCACCTAATCTTCCGTTTCTTCAAGGAATGTTTCTGTTTTCCAGTCGAAAGCTCCATTTAAGCAGGAAAGCTAGCAGGCAGCATTTTCAAACTCAAGTTAGACTAAATCTGAAAGCACTTACCGTGTGTGACGATTCCCAGGCCCTATCGCCAAAATGTTTTCTTAAAATTTTAAATAGAAATTTCACGCTTCAAGAAAGAAGTAGAGTCTTATATGTCTGAAAATGCTGCCATTTACTTTTAGAAGCCATTTGTGTTTGTGATTTCGCTGAAGTTCGCTACTTTAATCTCCATGTTTGGGACTGAGGCAGAGAAGAATGTTCCCAACTGTGCAAAAAACAAGCTTTAATAATTCTCTCATTGCTACAGAAATTGGAGGTTTCCCTGAGCTCCCTTCATCAAAGCAAAGCAAGCTAAGCCCTGAATCGTTACAAAAACAACCGGAAGATAGGAAGTAGGCCATGGTGTATCACCCCGCCCCACCCTTTCCATCTCAACTTTTATCAAAAAGGTAAATATGTTGGTTCTTTGTGAACCAGAAGCACACAAAGATTTTCTCCTTGTATAACTGAAGAGCAAAAGTGTGCCCGTAGCCACTTGGGTACTCCTTTTGCAGGAGGACTGGTCTATAATATCTTGTTAGGATGTAGAAGAATGAAAGGACTTTCAATCTTTTCAAGGCAAAAAGTGGGCCCGTGGCCACTCCGAAATCGTCTTGTCACTGCCAAGCCCTCAGCAGAAAAGTGAGCGTAGTCCCCCTTATTTGAGCAAAACCCTGCAAAATTTTTAATATGTCTTAAAAGAGTACTAAAGTGGGCCGTGGCCAATCCAACACTACTGCCCTTCCCATATCCTGGTTTTAAGCAGAAACTTAGACGTATTAAACCTTGTCGAAATAAAAACGTCTGTAGTCTGTTTAGTCTGTATGATTTAAGGAACAAAGTGGGTCCATGGCCTCTCTTACCCCCCCCCCCTCCTTTCCGACACATACTTTCTTGCAGACAGGGAGACAGGTTGTACCTTGTTATAACGGAAATCACACGAGAGTCTTCAATCTGTATTATTAGACAACTAAAGTGGGAAAACTCCCCTTTTAAAACTCCCACCCATCCCACTTCCAGCGGAAAAAAGGCGTGTTGCAATTTGTTTAAATCAATTACCTACAATGGCGGTCAGGTTGTATGATTTTAGGCGCAAAGATGGCCAGTAGCCCCTCGAAAACGTCACCTCCTCTCACCATCACGTGTTTAGCAGCAAACCTGACCAATGCAACCCTTTTTGAAGCGGAATCATGGACGAATTAGACAATTTGGCGCAGCTTTGAAATTATTAGAAGATTTATTAGAAAAACGAATTATTAGAAAAACAATTAATATTGACTACTACTACTACTACTACTAACAACTCACCGCAGCACCAAGCCGCCTGAGGCCAACACAGCTACGCACGCTCCTCCTCCATCCCAATCTATTCAAAGCCTCCCTTTTTACACCCGCCCACGAAGTTTCCATTTCCTGTAAATCTTTCTTTATGACGTCCTCCTACCCCAGACGAGGACGACCTGCTTTCCGTTTAGCCCCACACGGTTGGCCGAAAAGAACAACCTTCGGCAATCTGTCATCCTTCATCCGCACAACATGCCCCATCCACCTCAACCTTTCTTTTATTATAGCCCTAGAGAGCAGTATTGAACCATATAGTCAATATAGCTTCTAATATTGACTAGACGTCAAGAAATACAGAATTAAGCTGGCTTTAAAGAACGTGTCATAATTTTTTTTTTATTAAAAACAAATCCCTATGAGACAACTATGTTTAAGTTCTGAGGGGTTGACAACTGCGGCATTTTATCGATGGTGAAGATACGAAATGAAAATGTTGCTCCCACACCATTCATCGGTGAAGCCGGCCAAAGACTGTAACACTTAAATTTGCCTTTGTAGCGTAACTCTAGTTTTGGTTATCTATGGTAAGAGTACAATCAGATATCTTTGGCTAGTCAGTTAAGTAGTGTCCAAGTTGACTGTTAAATTTTAAAGGTATATAAAGAAAAACTTACAAAAGATTTCATCATGGCACGCTTTACATCATCAGGATTATCCTTATAGATCTTTTGAAATAGCTTCTCTAACGCTGCTTCCCCTTCTTCCTCCTCTTTATCGGCTTCTGCCTCCACTCTTGACCAATCTACTTTTTTCTTGGAAGATGTAGGATATGCTGGTTGCTCCTCTACTGAGGTATCTAAAATCAATATTCGAATTTGATCGATTTTATTAAATATTTTTCAGATATCAAATTATTCTGAGGTAACGTAAAATGGATATGACCTTTCGGGAGTTTTCTACTTGGATTCCCTTTTGTGCGAATGGAATTTTGTTAAAATCTATGATTTCGGCTTTCATAAAGAGTATGACTTTCAAAGCTGACTTGTAATTGTGCTTATAGATATAGTTTGTTTGCAGCTTTTCATCTGTTTCTATTGCTTCATACCTACAAAATGAATAGAAGCAGAGAAACTCATCTCGCCAATGCATCAAGACCATTCGACGGAATCTATACAAGCAGCAGCCTGAATTATGAGCCTCAAATTTCTTTTTTTTTATCACTTGTCCTCATCAAAGACTGAATCCTCTGACCATCCCTAACAGTATTATGAGCAAATGTTTCAGTCCACTATGTATTTTAGTATGTAACTATGTTAATACTTAGAACTATTGTGTTGACGAGCTAGATTTACTAAGGACAGGTAATAAAAGAAGAAAGCCAATAAAAAAAGCCATTAGTAAGAAAAAATTTATTTGGTAATAGGAATAAAGTGCCCAGAAATTAAAGTAAAATAGGATTTCGGGCAGGGACCGGGCCCAGAGAGCACCTACCCCCTACTTCTGTGTGCATTCCTTCTGGAAAATACAATAAAAATCACGATTCTTTCAAAGAACACTTGCTAAATCCAGCTGAATGTGATCCAAATTGAACTATGAGAATTCAAAATTAAAACTCGACACCTTTACTCTTGTTTTTTTTTTCATTATTATTTTTATTGGTTGAATAGCTTGTCGTAAGCAATGCGGTCTAGCAAAGTCCTGTTTGCTAGACCGCAGTATTACTGAACACCACAAATAAATTTAAAGTCCCTACTCAGCGTTATTTTAACAAAAAAAAAATAAAAAAATAAAAACTACACAAAAATTACCGTTTTGTCCATTTATTGATTGACAAGACTTCAGGGGATTTAGGGATTCCTTGAAATTAAAAATTCATGCTGAAATTCAATTAATGAAAATTTAGACATGGGGGGGGGGGAGGTAAAATTTTGGATTTTTTTTCCCTTTATTTCAATGAATCTACCAAAAAAGGGTAATCGTGTGTGAATTGTATGTGAGTGCATATGTCTTAATGTCACACATACTATACAACAAATATGCGTTCATCTCCCTTGAGGATATTTTTTTCCTTTTTAATGAGGCTTATCGAAATTCTTGTTTACCCCCAATCGCGACAATGCATATCTTCATTTTTTTTCACGCCCAATAGTTTCTTTTATGATAAAAATTAAATTACTATGTTAATATACATTAATATTTTGCACCAACAATGGTAGCAGATATATTTTTTTCTCAATTGGTAATTTTTTGTTGTTGTTAAAAATGCTAGTTGATGATGCCCATTGATTCATTTAACAATAACACGGATTTAAAATTGGAAATGCACTCAAGAGATCAACATTACCTGAGGACTTCATAATATTGGCAGGTTTTACAGCACTTTCTTCCTTTCGTTCAAGCGTGTTCCAATGAATACCCTCTGCTTTTTTCAACTTCACTTCGATTTTAGTTTTAGTTACTTTGAAAGAGCATTGCTCAGGCATAATTGGATGACAAGGCACTACAGAAAACTCAATTTGACTTCCATCCTCATTTTTTATTGTTGTTCGAACCTAGAAAGTCAAGCTTTCAGTAGAAGTCGCAAAAATTAGATAAAGGGAAGCAACAGAATAATAGCAAGATCACATTTTCAGGAAGTCATTGAAATAGCCACCGCCAAATTCAACAATATCGTTGACTTTGTTACAAAATGCTTTAGAAATGCTTTTCTATTTAAAAATGACGTTGAAGTCAACTGGGTGTCTTTATCGTCATACACACAACTGACGTCATCTTTAGCACCATTGTAATCTTCAAAATAGTCAAATTCTCATAAAATTGACTACGTTGCTTTACCCACAAGTGAATTTGGTGTAGTTTTCACTTGCATTTATGCAATTCTAAAAAAAATACATTAATATCCCCCAGTCAATATTACAAATATATCAAGCCAAAAAATAAAATACATTATGAAGTCCTATCATAAAAAATCTGTCAAGCAAAAAAAAAAAAAAAAAAAAAAAAAAGTGATTTTTGCTGGACTATATGGAGTGAATTTTATGTGAATTTTACGGAATGATTTGTTGTCTTGTATGGGTTGAGTTTATATGACAGATAAAGGTACCTCCATTTCAAAGTTTTTTTTATAGGCAGCGCAACAGCGCTGTGTAAGCAAAGAGCGATACCGATTAGAATGAATTATTTAATTATTTTTTAACTCTTTTTTCTTTCCGATGCCAAGTACAAGCTTCAGAGGGAACTCATTCGATTGGAAATTGAAAGTTCAAGTGCTCTTTTAAAGAGTCAAGAGTGACTGAAGGACAACTAGCCTCGAACCAATGCCCTTCATAGCTGTCTCTTTAAGACGTCCCGTTAAAATTGTAAATAACTTCTTTTTTTCTTGAGCGTCCAAAAGGCAAAAAGTATTAAAATGAAACGTTCACGGGTATATGTCTATGAAGGTTGTCAAAAGCGCGTATCTGCAATATCTCAGGAAAGGCTAAGGGTATTAAGTTGGAACCTTCAGTGCATATACATGTACAAGAGGATGTACAACTTAACCAAATAGCACTAATTGCGTCCAGCTTGTCAAAAGTGCGTATGTGCAAAATCTACGGAACGGCTGAGGTATTAAGTTGAAACTTTCTGGGCATGCTAAGGGGGATTTTGAATGAAATCAAAAGATGCTATGTGCAGCCAGGCTGTCAAAAGAATACATCTGCAATATCTCAAGAACATCTGAGGGGATTAAATTTTAACTTTTAGGGAATGTTGAGGGTGATCCTGAACTAAACCCAAAGACAATATGTGCATGAAAGTTGTCAAAAGGCCGGATCTGTAATATCTTAGGAGCGGCTAAGCGTATAAGGCCTAATTCGAAACTGTCGAGACATGCCGATGGGGGTGTAAATATTAATCAAAAGACATAATGAACATGCAGGCTATCAAAAAGACATATCGGTAAAATCTCCCGAACTGCTGAAAGTTGAAACTTTCTGGGCATGTTGAACTAAATCCAGACACACTATGTGTAGCTAGGTTGTCAAAAGCGTGTATCTGAAATATCTCAGCGATGGATTTTAAATCGGAATTTTCAAGGAATGTGGAGGAAGATATTGAGATAAATCAAAAGAACTACGAGCATCAATATTGTCGAAAGGGCGCATTTGCAATATCTCAGAAACGACAAGAGGTGCAAAGCTGAAAGTTTCGGGGCATATTGAACTAAATCCAAAGACACTACGCATATGGACTGTCAACAGGGGGTATCTGTAATATCTCAGGAACGGCAAAAAGCTTTAAGTTATAGCTTCCAGGTAGCCAGGTTTTCAAAAGCGTGTATCTGCAATTATTATTACGATTTATTGAAAACCCGTCTTTGTACAAAAAGAAAATGAAGGAGCACTACAAAGAGAAAAAAAAGAAGCAAAATATCACTATACAGCTATGAGAAGCTAACTATAGTTGAAGAAGTTGGCTCCAAGCATATCTTGAAATCTTGTGGTTGAGTTTCTCCATAAGCTTAGCAACAGCTATAGTAGGATCTAATATATCCTATATATAATATGAAGACTGTTGATGAGTTTTGAATTGCGTGTCCAAGTTGGATATCTCAGTAGGTATTTTGCGAAACGGGAAAAAGTGGAGCGGATTTTTAATTTATCAAAATTTGTAAGAATGTTCCAGAAGGGTGCAATGTAGAGGATGTGGGGGAGAGCAACATTTTTGTACAGCGTTGTAAGATAACAGCGATTCAAACGAAACTTAGCAGAGACTATGGAAGCATAGGAAGCTGATATGCAGCATTTGATGACTTCTGTTAGGAGATGCAAGTATGAGAAATGGTATTTCCGATGGGAATACCAAGATAAGCGATTTGGTCAGACGGGCAGATCTTTGAATTCCCAAGTACAATTTCATGAGGAAGTGGGCATTTCCAGCTAAAAAGCATGACGTCAGACTTTACAGCAATAAATTCAATACCAGATTTTAAATAATCTGCTTGCAGTTTTTGGAAAGTTTCAGAAATTTGGTCCGAAGTTCGGCTAATGTTAAAAATGTCATCAGCATAAGTGACTAAGGAGATTTTGAGTCCAGAGAGAAAGCAAGACATCTCACACTGGTCCTGAGCTTCGAGGACATGATTATTGAAATAACAAGGTGAGGCAATTGCACCTTGCCTGGCTCCTCTCTTAACTAGTATATTTCTATCCAGTGGCCTTGCCATTTCATCTTGCTTAAGAGGGATTTTAAGACGGACTCGTAGCTTAGCATACATATCCCTTTGAGATCTAATGATAGCCGGATTTAATCCTCTTCTAACAACCCTTAAAAGTCTAAGGGGGCGGATCAGTGAGTCAAAGGCATGGCGAACATCATGACTCACTAAGGCGAGTGAAGTACCTGTACACGAAGCATCAAGCAGAACATTAGCAACAACTGCAAGGACATCTACACACTCCATGCCATGTTGACAGCCAAATAAATGCGGATGCATGTAACATTTTTTTCCAAGCTCTTTTATAAACAGTAGTTCATAAAGCTCGCATAAACTTGTGGAAAGAGTTATGGGCAATATCTCAGCGATGGATATCAAGTCAGAAATTTCAAAGAATGTCGAAAGAAATATTGAGATAAATCAAAAGATCTACATGCATCAATATTGTCGAAAGGGCGTATTTGCAATATCTCAGAAACAAATAGAAGTACAAAGCTGAAACTTTCGGGGCATATTGAACTAAATCCAAAGACACTACGCATTCCGACTGTCAATAGGGTGTATCTGAAATATTTCAAGAACAGCTAAAGGCATTAAGTTGTAGCTTTTAGGGAATGTTGAACTTAATCATGCTCAAAATATTGAACTCAATCAAAAGACTTTAACCCTGTCTTTTTCTGGGCTCTGCCCGGTTTTTGTGATGGGTTATAAATAAAATGATGAATGATAATATATATATATATATATATATATATATATATATATATATATATATATATATATATATATATATATATATATATATATATATATATATATATATATATATATATATAAGATTAAGCGACGTTAATCCGTGCCGCTCGTCACTCACAATTTGAAAAATTCCAAATTTTTGGCCAAAAAGCTGACGAATGGAGCCATAACTCCAGAATGATAAATAGTAAAAAAAACGCTTAATATCTCAAAAGAAAGCCAACATTGTTCTTGAAACTTTATATTCTATACATAATTGTTGTAATTTTAAGGAAAACAGAGTAGCAACAGTCTTTAGTCTGAATAACGTGAGTTGGTTTGGGGTATTCTAAGAATTTTACGGGTTTTTGCATAATCTGTCTTGGAATTAACATTTTTTACTTAAAAAGTATTTTGAAACTCAATTTTCAAACATAATGAGCCTTGTGTTCAAATTTAATCTTTTATTCTATGGGGATTACCTGACAAGTTTACCAAAGAAAGTTCCGTTTGGCAGGCATAAATATTAAACAGCAGCGAAAATTTTGTTCGGAAATGGGTCACATCACAGCGGGTGCTTTGGTAAGTTACTAACACATCAAGGAAATAGCTTCAGTTGTTAAATGGCATTCAATCAGATCATATTGAAGGTAGAATAATGAAGGAAAGTGTGCAACTGATATGTCCCAAAAATTTTTAATGAAGAGTATAGGATTTTTTGCTACAGTTTAAAGTTTATGCTGTGAACTGATCTTAATCTCTTCTATTCTGAAATGGCATCCACAACAGGTGTACAAAGCTGGACCAAGGATAAAATATTTCTTGTGGGCTATCCCATTCACCAGATCACTGGTTGTAAACTACCCTCAAATTGTCAAGTTTTGTGTATTTTATTTTATAATTTACTTGCTGTGAAATTACCTTTAAGAGAATCAGTAAAACTTGTCATACGAGAACTATTAATTTTTTGGGAGAAAGCTCAAATGCAGACT
This sequence comes from Artemia sp. Qi Xiang Cuo, assembly GCF_049724085.1. Lineage (NCBI taxonomy): Eukaryota > Metazoa > Arthropoda > Branchiopoda > Anostraca > Artemiidae > Artemia > Artemia sp. Qi Xiang Cuo. The sequence goes on along the minus strand of NC_142795.1, from coordinate 395,097 downwards.
AAACAAGAGCAAATTCAATTCATAAGCTTGAAAAACTTCATGCGGAGTGGAGAACACTTCAAAAAGACCATAAGAAAACATCGGTAACGATAAAGAACAAATTTAAACGGTTCGTTGAAAAGTTGGATGATCTCTTTGATATTGCTCAACAAGATGCCTTGACTCTGATGAAATCGGAAGAAGGTAAGGTGTTACTCGTGAAACAGATGCAGAGGGGCCACCCAGGTTCCATGACAGGAGTGAATCTCAAGTTGTTTCGAGCTAAAGAAATCAAGGCACAAAAGGAACTTGCACAAGTGAACCGACAAATCCCAGAAGAAACTTTTAATATTGGTAAGTTTGTTTTGTTATTCTTAGTCTAAAAACTAGATACCAGATATTTTTAAATAGTACCTCTTCCACGCCCTTTTTCCCTAAAATCGTCCGATAAAAATTTTGGGACATCCATTTTGTTCAACATAGTTGAAAAGTCCCCAAAATTCCCAAAGTCCTAAAAAGTGCTAAGAACTATACCGTGAATAACAAGTTACTGAGAGGGGGGGACCACTTGATTTGCGGAATAATTTCTGTTCGTTTTTGAGTTTTAATATTGATCCCTACTTTCAGTTGAAAACGTGCTTTCTTAATTTAATTGATAATTATAAGTTGGTAATTTAGTACCTATGAATTGTTACTATTATGCAAAAACAACAAATTTTTATAGTATTTTTTTCTCTTTCTTAGATACGGATGATGAGGACGAGTTCAAAGAAGGAGAACAAGACACTGAAGAGGACAGCATCTACCAGGAATTTGGGATCTTGGAGGAAATGAACGTCATTGAAGACGCTATAGAAGATCCAGGACCATCTAAAAGCAAGAGGATGAAAGTCTCGTTTGCAAGGGTCTTAAAGATATTTTAAAAAAGAAATTGTCCTTTTTGTTAGGTCGATGTTAGTGCAAGATAATAACATAAAAATTACTAATAAAAATATGAAGATACTATAAAAAAATTTCAAACCTTAAAACAAAGCACAACTAAAATTTGAAGATACTTTCCATGTAACGGTGAAAGGGTAACTGAATACAGTGCTGAATGGGAAATCAATTTTTTAATTTATACAGAGCATTTTTAAAAGCTAAACGCTTCCCAGGTAAAATATCATCACAGATTAGATAAGGTTGCAAAATGTGATTATTTTTATTTAAGTAAAAACGATCAGAATTAATTACTTTATTATAAATGGGGCTTAAATAGGTTTCTCCGGTGTCTCTATTGAGAGCAACTTTTCTGTGAATTAGTTGAGATAAAAAAAAGTACATTCACAGAAACGCTGCTCTCAATAGAGAAACGGTACCTTTCGAGTCCTAGCGAGGACAAAGAACTAAATGAAAAAAAAGCACTTTGAACGTTTCGGCTAAAAATAAAAAAGTGAAAAAAATGTTATGTGACAGTGATGCACAATCATTACGTAAGGTGTGTGCTAACGGGAAGTTACAAGCAGCGATTCCCCATGGGATCCTGACGCAAGGTTACATAAAATTGGGTCAAGCATATTAAACATGGTCAAGTATATACCGTTTAAGACGGGGTAACTCGTGTGACGTCATTGGAGTGCAGGGGGTTTGTCGTGGGGATTTCGTTAGCTGTGTTCCCTATATTAGAACACATGGGGTAGTAACCCTTTTTATCACTACTTGTGCATTACAGCGACCACACTATAATTATTCATATAAAAAAAATACTGGAATTCTGGGAACCTTGCGTAGAAACAAGGCTGTCAATCACCTAGTAAAAAAAAAATATTTCTACCAAGGCTCTTGTCTATTTGTTCCTGTAACTGTAAGCAAAATTCTTCTGAGTAACTACCACCTCCATCGGTCGGTTCTAGAGGGACATTAACTACTATAGCCGATATCTTTGCATTTTTTTTTTAGGTCAAATGGGCAACTAGAAATCTGTTATTAATACCTTTCCAGCCCAAGCAAGACTCAGAAGCTTCCTTATTGTTCCTGATCCTTACTCCCTGCCTATGCATCTTCCTGTATGAGCAAACAAATTCTATATCACCTAATTTCGTGTTTCATACCCCTGATATATGAGTTTTTGAAACTCGAATACGTTTAGTTCAAAAATCTTTAATTCGTCAGTCAAAATGTCAATACGGTAGTTGTTTTATAACGCTGTAATGTTCCAAGCTAAAATTGTCATATTACTTAAATCATTGAAATTGTTATGGTCTCACAAAAATAATGGGTCCCACCAGGGTATGTCAGGGACTAATACATCTTTTTAAGTCTACGCGAAGCACTTAAGCCACCTTAGAACCGGACAGCAGGTGATTCTTTGGGATATGCAGTAGAATAGAGGCTGTGTGCAATCCTTGGCCAATCTTGGTTACTAAATGTTTTCCTAACTTGGCGATGCTCTTCTATCACCATGAGTCGACGGCCTGTGCAAACAATCTGAAGCTATTACCTCCGCTTCATTATATATTCATTCCTATAAATATTATGCAACAATGAAAAGGTAACCCGTAATAGGTAACTTAGCTAGGAAGAGGTTTTTTGGCCAAAAAAGTCCACAAAAAATAAGCAAAAACGCAGAAGAACTATACATCAATCACAATAGCAAAGGCTGAGTACAAATTATACACAGAAAAAAATACAACCCGAAACTGCATGGAAAGGGCTGTGAATGTTCAGGTACATGATGAACGACAAGGAAACGGTCTGACGGGTAAGCGTAACGTAATAATGCCATCTTTTAAAATCTGATTGGTTCCCCTGTATGAAATTTTAAGCCCGTTAAAATAAACGAAATTTTTAAAGCCAAAAGATATCTTACAAGTAGTCCATCTGTTAATCTGTGCTGTAACATTTTTTTCTTCAGTTTTAGGGTTTATCTTGAATAATTTTCAAAAAAGGACAAGGTTAAGGGCTCACTTTGAATGCCAACTATTCAAGATATACCAAAATAAAATATAAGAGGAATCCAGAGGAAAGGGCGTCAATCCATTTTACAGTTTTCTGTCTGGAAATTGTTATTACCACCAACAAATTATCAACGTCTAGTAGCAACTCTGTCGGTTGTTCTTGTTTCAAAAGCTAGTGAAAAGTGACGTTACAGAAAAATGACTTAGAACGTAAAAAATGAAAAAAAGTAAAAACGTAACTCCTTGCAACCACTAAAGTCTTGCTTGTGGTGCTTCATAAGAGTACCTCATGAGTCATAGCAGCTGCAACAGTTAATGGGGCTTTGCCACCGGAGGTCTATTATGCAGCTTCACATGATTTATCACAGGTTTCCGACCTACATCATTGTAGTGATATCAGAAGATATTTTTTAGGAGGAGATGGTGGAATTCCGCCTTGTGTTTAGATATGGGTTAAAATATATTCGGCTACTCAAAAATTCACAATGTTCAAAATTATATTTTTTAAGATAAACTATGAAAGGAATGAATACATATCAAGACCAAATTATAAGATTTTGGGAGGTCTACGCTAATAGATAGTCCTGTTGATAGATTGACAAATATACATAAATAAGTGTCAGTCAAACTGATTCCCAGGAGCAATTAAGTACCCTACACTAACAAGCTTTTTTAGGCCTTAGACTGTAGGTACAGCATGCAGCTTTGGACAGATTTTTTCCTGGCGGGGAAGGAAAGAGCGTCTTTTCTTTTCATCTAAGTGCATTTCCAAGGATAGATAAAACTTCCTTACAGATTTCCTATTAAATTTTGCAGTGACAGCATGGTGAAAGGGGGCGCTCATATCATGGGTCTTTAAAAATGATATTCAACAATGCTAGACTAATAAGAGCTATTATGGTTTTGCCAACACAACGAACATACTTACGAAGTCTGTCTGAAATTCTGCTTCAAAATCAGCATCTGACTTGTTTTTCACCATCAATGTGATAACAACATATGCATCTGTTTGATAGAAATCATGGCGAACAACACAGGAAGAAGCCATTCCTTGTAAGTTATCGCATAAAAGCCTTCCACATCAACTGAAAAATTGTTTTGTATTAACCGATTAACCGACAGATTAGGGATCATATCTCTATTAATACAGATGGAACTGTAGTTCCAGAAGAAAAGTTATTGGTATATCTTGGTCTTCCTTATGGCAAAACTCTTTGTGATACAAAAAACCACATAATCCATAGTCTCAAAGAAAAAATTAGAAAGCCATATGGAGGACTTGCCCAAGTCAGAGGTCAGTTCGACCGATGTACAGTAGGCCACCTTTATGACGCACTTTTAGTCCCATATATTTTCTTTTTGGCTCCTGTGTGGTCTTTTTTCTCCAGGTGAGAAAAAAGATCCATTAATTTAGTGTATTCTAACTTTGCATATTTTTTTTTACGATTACATCCGTGGTATAGGAACAGCAAAATGTCATTAGTTTTTAGAATATTTAATATACTTTATAAAATGGAAGGTGTTCATAACCGTTTCCTTCGTAGGATTAGAGATTCCTAACTTTCCAATAGTATCATTAATTAGCTAGGTCCATCACTCGTCATGTCCTTTTAAATAAGATATTTTGTAGTGTGTTGAATTGCTCGTATTTCTTATTCTTTTTGTGATCATGTTTGTTGTAATTTTTCTTTGTTCATTTTTCGTATTTTTCTAGTTTTGCATTTTCCAGTCTGTGTGTTTTGTGTGTCTTTTTTTCCTTTTTCTCTCCCCTTACTCCTCTTTTCAGAATTTTTATAATTTTTTTTATACTGGGTTTAAACAAATTATTATTATTATTATTAACTACTAACCTGAGGGTTGGTAACAGCAAATATTAGAAGTTTATAGTTTCAAGCTGACCAATAACTGGCCTTAGAACAAGCTTATAACAGTTAATTTATGTGCATATAGGCCCTTAGAAGAGAGATTAGAGGATTCCTCTCAGGGGGAGAGTGAGCACACTAAAAAGTGCAGAGAGAAAGAGACAGACAGATATAGAAAGGAACAAGGGGAAAAAACTGGAGTCTTTAGGTACAGCACTATCACTTTAACATACTTAATAACATATACAAATAAAGAGAATAAGAGATTCTTCGGCATAAAAAAAAGCTAAGATAGGATCACTTAAACCAGTCTTAGAATACACAATCACTGTTTTAAGAAAATTTCTTCACTTGTTATAAATGATCTACTTTAATACAGAATGTAATAAGCATAGGCCAAAAAAACATAATATTCAATCCTTGAAAAACACAACTCCGTAGCATTATCTGTTGTAGCACAACAACACTATTATTATACAAGGGAGGTGAACTTACAACTGACTACACAAAACTTTTTCATAAAGAAACAAAAAAAATCATACCTATATTATTAACAAATGGGTCACAAAAAACAACAACATACAAATCTCCATATAATGCTAGCAAAACTGCATATAATACCAACAATATCAAAATAGGTTCCGGCGCATATTAGCGTGTTTGGGATGACCCAAAAAAAGGAACACTTCAACTACTTATACACTAATACACTTCCTCCGGGAAATAAAACTCTCTGACTCTCAATAAAAATGGATTTGAAGACACACAATTTTCAATTTGGAATCTCAACTAATGGTAAAGGTTTCTCAGTGTTTGGACAATGGAACTGGAGATGTCGCAATCCCAAACCCTCAGAAACAGCTGTGTTTGTTTTCTGGAATCAAAGACTCTGAGGACATCATGCACAGTCAATCTTATTTTTTCACATTTGTCATGATAAACAAGTAATAATCATACTAGAAGATGATGTACATGTCCTCTATTCCAACCAACTTTAACATCAAACTGGTTGTATGGGATCAAACTCATTCTACTTGTTACGTTAATTACAAAGAATCCTATCTGTCTTCATACCAGAGCGAGGGGAGTAACTTTAATAGAGCTGCAAGAAGTGAATTGTAGCTCATTGCTATTTTTCTAATGACCAGGGTAATGATGCCTATTGAAAACAAATCAGGTATCATGTGTGTATTGAAATCTGTCTAATAAATAATAGCTAGATGTTGACAAAGTCTGGCACTAAAAACAAAGATACATGTAAATCCCATATATTATTCAAACCATTGGAAGATTTTTCTTTTGCTTTATAATAGCTTTACGCACTATAGACACTGAAAATAGAAACCAATGCCATTTGTCAAGCACGAGTGTAGCATTGAGCTCTGCTTTGTATTGCTGCTGAAGTGTTGGATCAGTGGGAATGAGGATTGAGATACAATCCCGCTGGGCATATGTAAAAATTCGGGAACATGTTCAACGGCTACTGATTTACTGTTCTGAGACTAGCCTTGCATTTAAGAACTAACACATATATTTCGAGTGAGAAATGCACTTTTTATTGCATAGTACATTACAATGATCAATTTACATTCATAGAAGTTGAGAAGAAGTTCAGCGGCGTCAATTCACGAAAATGGGGGAGGGCAAAATGGTTTTTTAATGATGGTGGGGGGGGGCAATTATGTTTTTTTCAATATTTTCAATGGAGATATCAAAAAAGGCATTTTCAATGAAAATACTCCAAAAAAGGGAAAATTTTCAAAATCTAGGGTGTATATTCCCCCCGCAGCTGATGCCACTGAAAATTTACTTTTCAGAAGCTGAAAATGTCTAGGCTTTCTGCAACAAATAATAGGCAACATGATTTTGTCAATTCCTTTTATCCACAAAAATAATGATAAAGACTTGTGTTTACTTAAGGGCTAAGATTGAAAGCACTGGTTGTCTACACATACAATTTTTGGCTTAGGGACAATTTGTAGAAAAATGAAGAAAAATTCAAGATGAGATTAAAGCTGAACTGTTAATCTTTGCAAAATCAAGCCCATTTGTAATGAACCATGAGATAATTGCATGAGCATAGGAGTATAAGAACCACAGAGCAAGACTTGTTAAGATTACAGTTAAGGTCACAGTGAAGCTCAAATTGGCAATGCTTGAAACAGACTGAGTAACCCTCCTGTAACCAATGTTTAATTTCCTATTAGAAGCTCTGCCTTTATAATGAGTTTGTACACAAAACGAAAAAAACACCCGCGGAATTAATCTTTATTATGACAAAATTATTGGTGAAGGAGTACAGTGTTGGACCAGGTTCCAATTTTACTGGGACTGCAATGTCATTGAATGTCAAACTTCTTCTACTCCTAACTGCTTACGCTGCATAGAGTTTAGTCCATCCATTCAGGCTGAGCAAACCAAGACCCTCCATTCACAAAAGACGTTTTCAGAGGCAAGCAAAATCACAACATTGAAGAATTCGTTCTATGGAAAGTTGCTTTGCAAGAACGCTGCTGTTAATGTTCCATCCAAGAGCCCTAATTGTTATGACAGTTATTTGTTAAATAAAGCCTGCAGAACTGGAAATTTAAATGCTAATCAGAGGTGATCAGTAGAGCTTCAGTGAGTTTTAGAAAGAGCGTATTTAACTTTATTATGATTTCTAACATATCTTGTTTATTTTGAAGTATTGTTATGTATTTTACCAGCATGACTGTATTGCTGGCAGGTTTAACATTAAAATAACAAAAAATTCAACTTGTCAACTCATTAGTGCTCAAAACCTACCACTGGAGGGTTATTACCTTAAACCCACCTAAAGCCCAAAATAACTTTTTTGCCTCAAACATTGTCATGGTAGTAAAAAATCAAAAGTTATCTTTGCAATTAACATGTAGGCATTTCCTGATGGCTCAAGAATGGTAATACAATGTTGCTTTCTATTTCAGACTATTGTTTGCATCACAAGATGATATGCTACATATTCACAGAGCCAAAGAGAAGCATGTGGGTGGTGCCTAGTTGAAGTCAGTAATAACTTGAGAGATGGAGCAGCCAAAACCAGGAGAACAATGTTCACAGCGCAAGAGCTAAACAAACAAGTATCTTGCTCCAAATTGCTCTAAAATATTTGCATAATTTTAAATTTTTTCACTGGCTGTTTATTGTCCTCGTATTATCCTTTCTTCGCAATTTTATGTTTTGCTCCAAATTAGCAAGGGAATCACTGATTCCAGCTTACCTGACCCCTGTAGTTTAAGGGAGCTTACTCCTTGTGACTAACCAGTGTTTGCATTAGGTAGCTGCCTCTCTTACACTTGGTTAATCAGAAGAAACTAACCCCATGTCCAACAGAGTATATTACCATTAATTGTGACAGCTTATTGTATAAGCATAATAACTTTGCTTCATTGACTGTAGTTTGAACATCAAAAGGAACTTCTAGCAAAAAATTAAATAACAAAAATCAATTGTTCAAACCCGTGAAACCTTTGGAATTGACCAATATTTTTATTAATTTACACTGATTCTATTAGTAGTAGAAAGGATTACAGATTATTGAGATCTGAAGCATAATAAGCAAATATTTAAATGCACCGGGTTTTAATAAGTACATTTCAATACACTTCAAAAATTGCAATTGCCTAATAAAAGCCAGAAATTACAGAAGTCAATTACAATTAGCTTATTGAATGCAGGGTTAGCCTGGTTAGGTTAAAGTGCCATTGGGCTAATAAGGAGAGACACTATGAATCATTAATATCTTTTCTGGCAACAACTTACTTTCCTTATATTGCTTAACCTAAACCTGTTTTAATTACTAAATAATAATAATAGTAATAATTTATTTATAACCCACTTTTATACAAAACAAGCGGAGTAAAGTACACAAAAAAGGGAAAAAAAATCAAATACACAGAAATAAAGATAACTTAAACATTAATCACTGACAAAAACACACGGATAATATTATGGTTTGGGCGTAGGGGCACAAAGGCATGTCTTGTTAAATTATTACTAAGTAATTGAAACGATTGGATAATGTCGGTAGCACCATACTTCTCAATAATACGCGTATTACGATATGAAGTTGGAAGGTACAGTAAAAATTTGCAATATCTAAAATAAGTGATACGGATCTGGCGCAAATCATTCTCATTCAATAACGAATACATTCCACTTAAAAACAAGACAGAATGGTCACAATATGCGGAATGCATTTTAGCTAAAGCTCGGCGTGAATATTTTCCACGGTTAGGTACAATTTTCGTATATCCGATGTTCAACTTTTCTTTAACATCTCTCAGAACTTGAAGTCACAAAAGAGAGAGTGTAGAACAAATACTAATTCCTAACCACCGTAAACTCGTAACATTGCGAATTACTGACGATCCACAGGACCAATTATGAGCTGATTATTTGGGATTGAAAACTAAATATTCGCATTTATCAACATTCATAAACAGACCAACATCCCGAAACATAGAAATACGTTGCACCGATAATACCAAAATAGACTTGGTTCGGCTTAAAACTAGCAGGTTGTCCGCATACGCAATATAAGATACATCAGATAAATTATAAAAATACGAAGGCTTGATTCCTAATAACACATTTTGAATGCAAGCATTAAATAGATAAGGTGATAGCACCCCACACTGTCGTACTCCAGATTGAACTGGTATATAACCGCAGTACCCTGACCAGATTTTAAACGAAGAAACGAATTACTATACCAAAATTTAAGTACATGTATGACAGAACGGTTCACTCCAAACTCAGACTTAAGTGCCACATTTGTGCATGGCAAATACTATCGAAGGCTTTAGACAAATCCAAAGCGCAAATATGTAATTCATAACCTTTAGACTGGGCATCATAAAGAGTTGACGCTAAGACCTTATGCGCATGTTGACACCCAATACGCGGTTGAAATCCAAATTGGTTTGAGTCTTTCGCAGTTCGTTCAATAATATATGGGAGCAGAACATATTCAAAAACCTTACTAATATTGCAAGCAACAGTGATGGGCTTATATGAAGTACAATCAAAAGGGTCTCTTTCGCGTTTACGAATAGAAGTTGCCGTTCCGCAAAGGAAGGAATCACGCACCATTGACAAACATAAACAGAACTGAAAAAGTAACTGGAGCTGAGCGACTAGTGCCGGACAATCACAACGTAAATAGTGAGCGCTAATCCCATCAAGATCACTCGATTTAGACTTAAGTTTAAGCATACAGTAACAGTAGCAATCGGTTTATTTAAAAAAAATATATACATCATCGATTCCCTGAAGCAATGCTTGTGCGGGAGAAAACCCTCCTAACAAATAAAAAAAAACAAGAAACAAAAAAAAGAGAGAAAAAAAAAAAAAAAAGAAATACAAAAAAAACAACATAATTAGAGCTCAACTTACCGGACCCGAAAACCAACGAACCTCCAAACAACACCCAACAAAATTATAATAATTATAATCATATTCAGCTGCAACTAAACCCTCCTCAAAAACAGAACTTAAGTGGCGTGGAATAATCCATTCAAAATATACACATCAAAACAATGGTTCTTTAGCGACTTACGAAAATCCTGCAAACCCCCAACATTCCTCAAATCCTCTGGCAAACTCTCCCAAACTAACGGAACAACATGGCGAATTGAAAACTTAGACCTAGACGTGACCATAGCTGGTCTTCGCGCCAAGTGATAAGATCGTGTTAAATGATTGTGAATAGTAGAAGCAAGACTAAACATTCCTGAAAAACATGATGGTAACTCCGAATCTAAATGTTTAAACATAAACATATCATTATAGAATACGCATATTCCTGACAACGGTAGAATTTTATACTCGCGGTAAAGATGCCTCACCGATACAGATAGGTCAATTTGATTACCATACAAAACTCTAATTGCCATATTCTGTGTTACACAGAGCGGATGGAGGTGAGTTACAAATGTTTTCGACCAAACCATACAACAGTAAATGAGATATGGGTGAACCATAGAAAAATACAACATTCTCAGAATTTCACACGGAAAAAGATACCTAAGTTTACGCATAATACCAGTATTACGAGACAATTTGCTGTTAACAGATGCAATATTGTCTTTAAAACTTAGGCTTTCATCAATTATAACACCAAGGTATCTAGTACTAGTAGATCTTACAATAGTATGGTGCCCTACTTCTATACTATTAATCCATGGATAATGTCCATTAATTCTACCATAAATCAAAAAATTCGACTTATTGTGATTCAGTTTCAATTTATTTACTCGCATCCACTTTTCAATCAAAGAAATACCTTGTTTCAATATAGTCATCAACTTATTTTCAGTTCTAGCAGCTGCAGTGAAACGGGCATCATCAGCAAAATATGGTAGAATTCCTTTAGTACCGTAAGTATCAAGGTCTAAAGAACAAGACACATTACTTGAAGCTCTACAAAGGTCATTAATATAAACCAAAAACAACAAAGGGCCCAAAACGGAACCCTGGGGTACTCCAATCGAAATATTTTCAATTTTAGATGTAACTCCATCCATCACGACACACTGAGTCCTTCCACTAAGAAAACTAACTATGACATTTAAAAAATCACCCCGTATACCACTACTATATAGCTTTTGAACTAGTATATCATGATCAACAGAGTCAAATGCTTTAGTAATATCCAAAAATATCGAAGCTATCTTTAGACCCTTGTCTAAAGCATCATTAATAAAAGTTGTTAAAAACAAAACTCCATGCTCTGTAGAATGATGACTCCTAAACCCAAACTGACTAGAACTAAAAAACTGTCTTTTCTCGAAAAAACTTACCATTCTACTATAAATCAACTTTTCAAACACTCTAGAAATAAATAGCAGTAAAGAAATCGGTCTATAATCACTAAAACAATTCTTATCCCCTCCTTTAAATATCGGGATAACATTCGCGCCCTTTAGACAGTCGGTAAATATTCCAGGTTTTAAACAATTATTTGTCAGTCCTAAAAATTGACTAGATATAACAGGTAATATCGACTTCAAAACCTTCAACGAAATAAAATCACCTCCTGATGCACCATTTTTCATATTTTTTATAACATCAAATAATTCATCAATAGTTACAGATTTCAGGTACACAGACACATCACAATCTTCAGGTAGGAACTGACGAAAATCTCCATCTTGATCAATTACTGGCACCGATGATGACACACGCTGCCCAATAGTAGCGAAGTGATTACACATCTCATCTGCAACATTATTATTTATTCCCATATTATCTGGACGGATCAAGACGCTACCAGGGCAAGTCACCGACTTAATCAATGTCCAAGTCTTACTCGGGTTACCCTCAACTTTTTTAAATTTAACCTTATAATATTCTACCTTAGCCAGTTTGAGTGCAGCATTTAACCTGCTATTATAAACTTTATATATTACTTTGTTATGAATACCATTGCTCCTCGCTGACAACATATATAAAGAATGTCTTCTACTAATTGGCTGTAAGAGACTCTTTGTATTCAAAGCGTTATGCAGAGACACCCTTCTTTTCTGTATTCCTGACACTTCACAACATTCCAAAAACGTATCCTTAATCTTACCATACCAAAGCTCAAACTTCAAATTTAAATCTAATTCTTGTAAAAATTTAAAGTCTAACTGTTCTATCCTAAGCTTAAATCTTGAAATAGTATTTGAATCAACTAATAATTTCTTAGGCTTAGGGCGAGCATCACAATTAATATTAATATCCTTAAATATACCCCGAACTAATATAGCCAAACCAAAGTGATCCGAAACATCATTTAACACAACACTTAACGAATCATGGGGAATATTCAAAAATACATTATCAATTAGAGATGAAGATGACTTCGTCACTCTGGTACAAATATTTACAGCAGGATGCATCCCATAACCTAACATTAATTTCAAAAAATTCCGGGCTTTTAAGTTAGATGTTAACAATTTCAAATCAATGTTAAAATCTCCACACACAAAACACGGCATGTTCTTACGAGTTAGAAGGTCCATTTGTTGCTCTAATAATTCTAAAAAACAATCTACACTAGCTGAAGGGGGGCGGTAACAAACAACAATAAAAAATGGGCCACCATTCTTATCAACCTCCGTAACAAAACACTCAAAAATCATCTCTTTATTAACACACAAATCATCCCTAACCTTCACATTCAAATCAGTTCTAATATACAGGGCAAGTCCTCCATGCTGATGGTGAGTACGGTTCTTAACATACATATTATAATTTAAAATATCCGATAGTCCAGAATTATTATTCATTAACCATGTTTCAGTAAGTGCAAGAATATGAAAATCAGATAGCATACACAGCTCCGACAAATAATCCAATGTACTATTTAACCCCTGACAATTCAAATGAAAAATGCCAAGTTTATCCGGAGCCAGTCTAGTATGTAAATCAACTGGGCACTTATAATTAACCTTCGGAAAAACATCATCTACCCCCATATCAAAATCCCTGTGAAGTACCCCTAATCCTAAATCCGAAACACTCAATGGATTATTCTCAAGCCAATCCAAACGATCATTACCAACAATTATCATTTTTCTTAAATATATATATATATATATATAAAAAAGAAAAGGAGGGTAGTTGCAACCAAACCTAACCAACTGAATAACTATAACTCGGAGGGTCGGTGATCCCGTTTCCAACGTAATTGAAGCTCCAGAAAAAACACAAAATAACCTAAAAATAAAAAGAAACATATTAACAAAATAATATAAATAAACAAACGAATACAAAAAAAGTGAAAAAATTGTCACTAACACTAGCCTGTCACAATACAGGCTTACTGTTTCCATTACTGAATTCCAGAAAATTATAATTGAAGAAAACACAATGCTCTACCTTTGTCTACCACTTACCCATTCTAACAAAAACTAAATAAATGAGAAAAAAGAACAACTTTTCTTTTTTTTTCCATAAACACAAATACAAAAAAAAAAAAAAAAAAAAAAAAATATCTTAACAAAATCTTAATTAACCATTCATGATATAACCATCTATTGGTCACATAACTCAGGGATAGGCTCATCGTAACCAAATTTTGCCGCCACACCACCACGGTCGATCTGTATATATGGTGGAACTGTATTGGAAACAATATTGGAACCATGATGAAACTCCTATATCATTTAATCTAGATTTCTTTATATACAATTTCCTTCGAGCTTCACGAACTGATATTGGTACATCATCGCTAACAGATATATTTCTATGATTACCAACAACCTTACCTTTTAATTTCTTTCCGTTCTTAATCACACTGACCTTTGCATCTCGAGAACCACCATCAACTTTAAAATACGGTTACTCCTTACGGACCTTACCAACAACTCGAAACCTCGGGACCATGGACAGACCTAGACCCTCCAAACACAACTGGTCAAAAAACGTTTCGGCTTGGGTGGTATTTTCGCAGGGAGCATTCCAAACGATAATATTCGTCTCTGTATGTCGATACTCAGATGCCCTAAGCCGACGAGACAGATCTGCACTCCCAGTTTCATACTTTTTCGTTGCACTAGCGATAATTGTCATTGGATTTCTTAAGCTTAGAACATCAGATTCAAGCTGTGTAACACGCGAACTCGTAGTATTAACTTCTGATTTTAGCTCAGACTGTGTATTTTCCACTGATACCATACGATTTTCTAACATTTTTATGCTATCGTTTATAGAGTCTAGTTTTTACCATTTTCAGTAAGTATTGTTAGCATCTTAGCAAAATCATCCACCAGGGTCTTCAGTGAAGCGACATCGTTATTCCCTTCAGATGAAACGGTCAAATTCAACAAACTGTCTTCAACAGACTGGGATCCTACTTGGACAGTTTTAGCAATCTTCCTTTTTCGCCCCATGGCAAGTGCAAATAAAATAAAATATGTAATCTCTCTTACCTATTTTGGCGCCTATAATTTATCCACGTCGATGCGGACGTGCAGTTCGCTAAGCCACCGTTAATTTGGGCACGGCTAACACCCCTATCTCCTGCACCGACGACTTCCAATAGCGCTTAAATACCGACTCCACTTCAGGAATCAAAACCAACTTTCAGGAATACTCTGTAGCGTTTGTAAAATTCAACTAATCATATATTTTCATTTCATTCCACTCCTCAGGGCAAGCGGTAAAGACACCTGAACTACTACTCAATCAGAGCTTGATTCATTGTCTTTGGCCTATTTTCTTTTTTTGTCATAATTAAATGACGTAATCCAAGGTGTATAATCCCAAGCCAATTCAATGTTTCTCAATATCTTCACTGTCTAACAAATACACTTTTTACAAACCAATTAAATTCAAAGTTAAATACAATTTGCGTCCTCACAGTTCAAAGGCTCATTCAGTACTGAATACAATTTACAATACTTTTAGTTGAGACGGGAATAACATGACGTTGCAAAACTTTAGGTAGCAAAAATTTAGAAACTAAGCACTGAAAATGATAATGAACAATATACTCAATCTTACAAAAACTATTTTTATAATGTCCAAGCCAAGACGAATCTGGGATAACATCACTAGTCCCTAATGAATCAAATTTAGACGCATTAATGACTTCTTTCCATTGTATTGCAATTTTAGGAAACTCAGCACCATTATATCGAACCAAACGAAGATACCGTTTAAACTCCGCTTTTGTCTTACTTTTTATATCAAACACTTGGCCTCGCAAGGGCCGCCCACAGACAATCCAGATGCGAAGCCAGAGCTTAGCACGATTTTCGACGGCTTTAAGACCCGGGTCTTCTTTCCAAATTGGACTTCGAATTTTGAGTTTAACCCGGACAAGGGGGACAGCCGCATTCTCAGCTTGTTTCATGCACTCAGCTAAGTGAAGGTAATAAACATTCAGTTGCCCTCTGGCTTGTGGCGAAAAAACACTCGTGCACAGTAGATTAAAAGGGATCTTGACGCAGGACAACAGAGCTGTTAGGGTAGAAAAATATAAAGGCCAATTGGCTTTGCTCCACTCTCGTTTCATACACCATTTTTTATTAGCAGCACAAGAATGATTAGATGGATCAGCCGTTAATGTTACAGTAAGGGAAAGGGGAAGGTAATCAAAATCACGTTCGCCTTCGTCAACATTAACGACAGAACAGGGAACATCGGCAGAGCAGATACAATGATCAATACTGGTTATAGTACCACTATTATGAATATAACTGTAATTTAGAGCTTTGGGTACTATGCGATACCCATGCTTTTCAATATTGCATAACGGAGTTTTAAGGGACGAGTAGGCATTAGAAAACTTAGTAAGTGAAGCTAGACGTTTCTGATCGCAGGGAAGATATACATTTATAAATACAAGGTGACCAAGTCGTATTGCCATAATATTATCAGAGGATTGAAATAAGATAGACGACAAAGGAGTAGCTAATAACCTTATAAAACGTGCAAGGTCCCCGGAAGGTCGGCCTTTTGTTTTTTGGGCATAGGTGATGAAGAAAATATGGTGGCTACTTCTTCGTAGAGAGTTAACGGAGATGGCAGGAAGTAAATGTTCTTGCAAGAACAAAACGTCAAAATCATTAATTTTTTGATTTAATGAGCCATCTTTATCTTTCGTGTCATTGATATTAAAAGAGCAGATTGAGACGGACAATTCACAATCACACGTTTGCTCAGGACATCACGCAGAATACGACATTTTAGGCTATATGATGCTATAATCACGGGATGAGACATGAGAGCCAGCACAGCGGCTGCATCTTGTTGGCTCATCGCATTTGGTTTTCATGTGGTTAGGAGATGACAATTATGAGAGCAATGGGGCGGCCACAGGAATTCAGAGACCCAGAATGATTCATAACCCACCTTGAGCCCGAGTCGTAGGCTATTACTCTGGGCTACAGCATCAGCAAAGGTAATTTTCACAGCCAGGGATTTTCCCAGACGTTCAGCATCGATGACACCTTCACATTCCTTAAAAATTATCGCCTCATAATTAGCGGGCACCCCCTTAACAATGCCATGAAATTTCTTTTCTTGCATCATGACGTCACAGCTATTCAATACGGTTGGAACCGCATATACTTACTTACTGGCAGTAAGCATGCTATTATTTTGAGCCTTGTGTTTGAAAACAAAGGTGAAATAAGACCATACCACTTATGAATATTATGTAATAACTATGTGTTGAATGTAAGGTAAATTTTGATTTTTTCCATTACTTAGCTATGTAGAAGGCGAATACATCACTGGGTGCATCTTTGTATGGTCTTATCTTTACTAATCACTTGCTTCACAAATTTTATTTTGAGCTTTTAAAGTGACATCTTCTTAATTATTAGAAAATAGTTACCAAAACATTTAAAAACTATCTTAAAATAATCATAAATACTTACCTATCTCATTTTTCAAAATGTATGCTTTACTATTACCCAGCCCTCCCCGCTCCAATTGGATAAATATGTAGTACATTCTATATGGTTAAGCTCAATTTTTTCTATAGCTCAAACCTTTTCTATTGTATAATTTTACAGCAAATTCCTAATCAATCAGCAGGAAGAAAAGAGTCATGCTAATATAGCAAATGGTGTTAACATTTGTAGTGAGCTTTGCATTTATCCCTAAGGAGGAGGGAGGTAAAGTAAAGCAATGCACTATTGTTGATATAGGCAACTATTTATGATTGATTAAAAGTAGTATTCACGATTTTCAGTTTGTTAACATAATAACAAACATTGTTCTTTTTCATTATTTACCACAAGCAGAAATCTTTCCTTCCTTAAAGTCGACAACAACACTTTCTATACTACCAACAACTCATCACAGCACCAGACCCCCTGAGGCTAAGATGGCTAGGTACGCTTCTCTATCCTAATCTATTCAAA
This sequence comes from Artemia sp. Qi Xiang Cuo, assembly GCF_049724085.1. Classification (NCBI taxonomy): domain Eukaryota; kingdom Metazoa; phylum Arthropoda; class Branchiopoda; order Anostraca; family Artemiidae; genus Artemia; species Artemia sp. Qi Xiang Cuo. Next base: position 377,433 of record NC_142795.1, on the reverse strand, counting down.
GCCTTCCACTTTACAAACTCCCAGGAACTTCCCATTTCCCTTAAATCTTTCTTTACAACATCCTCCCTCCCCAACTGCGGACGACCTGCTTTCAGTTTAGTCCTAGACGGTTGGCAAAATAAGGACAATCTTTGGCAATCTGTCATTCTTCATCCACAGAACATGCCCTAGTCTTTTCAAACTTTTTCTCTTTAGAGCCCTAGAAAGCGGGATTGAACCACACTTTCGTACAGCCTACTGTTTGAAATACAGTCAATCAGCAGAGTACCCAAAACAATCCGTAGGCAATTTTTCTGGAAAAAATCTAGCAAATTTTCTTCCGTGTTTTTGAACTACCCATGGTTCAGAACCATATCTGACCACTGTCATCACTGTACCTTCCAATATTTTAATCCTAATTTGCAGACTTCTCTTCATATTCATCCAAACTTTTTTCAACCGTGAAAAAACTACCTGAGTCGTGGCTATCCTACTTTTAACATCTTCACTGCTCCCATCACCTTTACTAATAATACTAGCAAGGTAAGTGAAGCTGTGCATTTGATCGATCTTATTGTTACCCAACGTCACTATTTGATCCTATTCATAGCCTTAGCAACTTTGTCTTATTAACATTAGTTTCAAACCTATTCTAGCACCTTGAACTCACAAAACATCTAAAAGTTGATTAATTTTGCTCATATTTTCATCTAGGATGCTCAAATCATCAGCATAATCTAAGTCCAGGAAGTTTTCTTTCCCATTTGATTCCAAGTTCTCTCATTGTCTATCCTGTGCTCCTTAAGACAAAGTCAACCAAAATGATCCAGTGCCTCTATAATTACCAAACTCACTCTTATCACCTTTCTTATAGAGGGGTTTAATTAGTTTTTCTAAAATCGCTAGATACTTCCCCCTTTTCAAAAATCATACTTACAATCTTCAGTAACTTATCTTCTACCTCATACCCAACATATTTAAGAAACTCATATACCCCACTATGAGCTCCTGGGGCCTTATTATTTTCTAATCCTTTTAGTACTGTCACTAGTTCTTCCTCACAAAATAAATCTTCCTTCACATCCAAGTACTCTCTCATACTTTTACTTAGTTCTTGTGCATGCAAATAAACAAAAATGCATAACTTTGATTTTTTGGATAACTTAGACCTTTTGCAGCACAATATTAATTTGTTAAAATTTTCAGGGTGTTTGTTTCTCTAAAATGGGTTTTAAAAGGCAAATATAAGGAATAATACACTTTTTAGTCATAGATTTCTAAAATTTTCGGGGCTTCGCGACTAGAAGTACTATGTCTGCTGAATGATCGATACTCAACGAGAAAGGTGGGTGCGTCATTACGGAGCAACAGCACATTTTCTCGACACATTATAGAGCTTTGCCCCCCCCCTTGAAAATCGGCTAGTTATGCCACTGGTAATAGACAACACTCCTGTAATAAACTGTGTTTCCAAGTAGCCTCAGTTTAAGGTTTGTTGCAGGTAAAAAAAAAAAAAAAAAAAAATTCAATTCAATTTATATATAGCCTGTCAAAACAAAAAAGGGCGCAGATCCCCTAAATGACAGAGTAAAATATACGGGGAAAAAAGAGAAAAGAGAAGAAAATTTATACACTGAACAAAAATAAGTAGAAAATGAAATATATATATATTTAATATATATATGTGTATTTTAAAGAAATATTATAAATATATATATAATATATATAAGTAAATATATAAATAAATATATATATATAATATAATATATATATATATATATATATATATATATATATATATATATATATATATATATATATATATATATATATATATATATATATATATATATACCAATTAATTGTGCACCAATGTTCAAATAATTCCTTAGCAAGAGCTGTGGAATGCAGTTGCATAGATATTTTTGAATGAGATAAAATGCTTAAAAGCCCCTCAAGTTTTGCCATGCAACTGTTTAACCAAATAAATAGATTGAAGTTAGTAGTAATCAAAATATAGGAGAGTCAAAAATGGCATAGTACATGGCAAATTGTGCTTGTACTCAGCATATTCAGTAAAAGTTGAAAATTTGATTGATTTGATAGTTGTTTTGTTCCTGAAGGATGTCTGAAAATTATATCATGTAAAAAGGTGCTTGGTTGAGGGAGTTTTTTAGCTTACTTAGCTTGCTGGTAAGTGCAAGCTTAAAAATGAGTGGTTGACGGAGAAGGACAATATGGGTCATTTATATGGTAATTGGTGCACATCTGATCCACAGAAAAAAGAAGGCTATTTCTTCTGTAGAGTTTGTCAGAAATCCCTCTCTTGTGCTAAAGGCTTTATTACTCTCAAACAGCATGTTTGAGAGTAAAAGTGTGCCAAAATTGATATAGCTAATTGGAGTGAGAGCTGGTGTTGTCCGGACTGCTTCTCTAACACCTTCACTTCAAAAGCCCGTTCTCCAAATTCAAGAGTTGTGACACTTAATATCCTAAAGGAAATTAAATCACCGTTGCCCCCCCTCTCGCCGGAGTTGATTCCAGCTTCTCTCTACCTCCAGCATGAAGTGACGTCCCCTTCTCTTAAAGTTGCTTGTCAGACTGAGGGCACTACCATTTTTACCATCGACCCATCCTCTACTCTTGACACCACACATGGAAAACCAAAAACATGTTTATATGAGGTATTCTGTTCAGATCAAACGCTCTTCACGTTCTACTAGTGATAATACAACGTATCCAAAATCCTGTGTTAAAAATTTTGCTTGCCAGACAGAAATCTGCTCTACTAATCTTGGAATTCTTAAACCAGAGTCTGTGTTGTGGCTTTTGAAATCAAAAGCCAGACTAGAAGAGACATTAAGGTGCATTTTGTCCATTATTTCTGACCCCCTATTTGCAATACAAAACAATCATATTCCTCCCCAACTGGATATCTTCAATATTTCTGACATTTCCGCTCCCTTTCAACCAAAGCAAGACAAATCGAAAAATGAATTAAGTAAATCAAGCAAATGACAAAAATTAGAAAATGCTAATCTGGCCTTTCCAAATTCATTCAAGAGGTCAAGTACAGTAGAACTAGTGTCAAACCAGGTTATTAGCAATGCCACTGACCAAAACCGTCAAGAAAAAAATATTGAAGCTGAATCCATTATTTATGAAGCAAACAATCCCACAGACATATCTTCTATTACTATGGTAATGGACAAGTTCCCGAATACAGGAGTAGCTTATTGGTTTCTAGTTGTATGCTGAAATTAAAAAGTGATAACAACACTGTTATTTTAAGGACTAACAAAGTTAATGCTATATTCTATGCAGATAATGATATAGTAATTGTTTTTGAGAAACTTGTGAAAAATAACACAAGAATAAGCAGAAAAAAATGTGATATGTAACCATTTTAATCATGGTCTCTGTAAGTTTCGTAAGCAGTGCAAGTTTTTACCTATTTGTCGTAATTTTATTTTAAGTATTTGTATGTCTGATAAGTGCAGTTTTGATCATGTTGACCTCTGTCCTGATTTAGCTTGTATTTACAAATCGTGTCGTTTTGCTCATGTATCACCAGTAGCAGAGGGTAAGTTTAAAATCCAACCTTTTCTAGGGCAATGCCAAAAACATTCGCAACCCCCTCCTCAATTGGGTCATGTTCCAGTCGACTTCCAGTCTTATCCTCCCGCACACCCGATACAGAGCAGCATACCCCAGGAATCCATCCCTTGAAAGTCTCCTCTGTCCCAGGTATGCATGGGTGCCAGGTCTGCCCAACCCCTCAGATCACATCACCCAATTTGGACTATCCCCAACCCTCCCCTTACTCACATCCCTCCCTAAAATACATATCCCATACAAATAAATCCTCTCTGTGCGACCAAGAATTTGATAACTGGTTCTGGCCTCCATCCATCTTTTGCCAAAATGAACCCGACTCCTCCCCTCTCACACATCCTCCACCCTACTTCCCTTTCACAAAACATCTTACCTTACCATCCCCCCCTATAAAAAACACTCCCAATTTGATTTCTTCTTGTATCACCAGGGAACCTTTCCCCCATCCCATGCACTTTATTCCCCATGGGTACCCTACCAATGTGACTCTGGTTGAGTTCCAACATGCGAAAATTATCCTGTAATAAATAGTCCACCCCAAAAATTATCCACACCATCCCAGAGCCCAAATTAAGAACCCACCCCATGAATTACTGAAACTCAATGACAGTCATGTTTCCCCAGTTGCTTTAAATTTCCAAAAATTTCAATCACTAATGCCAAAAGCCCTAATTTTGACAAACTTACTTACTCAAGGTGCTATCAGAATTAAATCAAATTGACGTTATAGCTGTTACAGAAGTACAGTCTCATGGCCAAAGGTATCTTCGTTTGTCAAATTATTTAGAGTTTATTAAGCTCTGTCCTTTGAATCACCCACCTGGAAAAAAAGGAGGTGGCGTCATATTTTTTACTAAATGCAACCTCTTCCCTAAAATTATTCCTGTTCCTAATTTATCTGAGAACAATGAAATCCTTTGGCTAAGTATTAGACCTAAGGTACCCCCCCCCCGTCCCTGTAATATCTTTGCAATAGCTGTCTTCTGTTACTCGCCAAACCAAAATATTGATGCAAAAAGCAAATCTCTCCAGCCTGCAGACCAGCACTGATTTTGTTATCTCTAAGTACCCAAATGCCGGACCAACAACTAGGGGAAATACCTATCTAGATGTCATTCTAACTAATCTGAATAATTTTTACAGTCCCTCTTCAGCTTTGCCTCCATTGAGTGGGAGTTATCATTTTTCCCTCCTCCTGTCCCCCTCTTTTAATTTTAAGCATTCATTCTCGGTAACTTATGGCTATGACCACCCCCTTCAAAATGCTGGCCTTCTTTCTTTGAAACGTGGCTGAGTACTGAGGATTGATCTGATAGTATGTATAATTTGCATGGTCTTGATGAAAAAATCACTACCTTTCACAAAAAAACTAAACAATAAATATCTAATTTCTTTCCCAAAAAAAAAAAGATTTAAAAAGTGCTCCAGTGACAAATCATTCATTAATCAACCCATAAAAGCGCTAATTAGAAAAAAAAATGATTTTTTTCAGAAATGGTAAACTGGATGAAGCTAACAAAACTAAGAAAAGCAATTAAAAAAGAAATATCAGACCAATTGTACTACAAAAACAAGGTCAAAGAATTGTTTACCAATAAACCAAAAAATTGGTATTCTGAGGTAAAAAAGTTGTGTGGTAGGAGACTAGACAAGCTTGATTTTAACCTACCTGAATCCCCAGAAGTTACTGCTAATAATCTTAACAATTTCGTTGATTCCATCATCCAGAGCCTTCTGGCATTGTCTTATCAATTACCTACTGATGACCTCCCACCTGCTTTCCCCTCCATATCTCCATCTGAGATTGAAAGAAGAATTGGGAAACTACAAAAACAAGTGTCTGCCCTTTAGATATCCCGTGTCCTCTTATTAGTGCTTTCAGTGACTTTCTCTCAAAGCCCTTGTCTGTTATTTTCAATGAGATTACTGAGTGGCCAATATCCACAAATTTGAAAACAGGGTTTCATAAACCCCTTGAAAAAGAAAGACAGAAAACCTGGTTTTGAAGATGTTTGTCCTATTTCACTCACTCCTTTATTCTCTAAACTATATGAAGGATTCCTTGCAGATTGGCAAAAAAAAAAAAAATCCTACCTCTTACTATCCTGAGACAATTTGGGAACATCAAGTCCACTTCTACTTCCCATTACCTTGTTTTTTTAGTGACTCCCTTGGGAAATTTTTCGAAAACCTAATTGCTGGCTAAATTTTATTTCCATTGACCTTCAAAAGACATTTGACCTTGTTAACCACAATATTTTAGTTGAGAAACTTGTAACTGATTTCAATATTGATTCTTTCCTGGTTAAATTGGTTGCCTCCTTTTTATTAAATAGATCACAGGTAGTCAAATATCAGAATCATTATTCCAGTCCCTCCCTGTCTACAATGAAGTACCCCAAGGTACTCTCCTAGGTCCCCTCCTTTTTCTGTTATGATAAATAGCCTTGCTAAGGAATTTCCTGACAGATGAAAATTTGTTAATGACCAAGCAGTTGTTGAAACCTGCTACCAAATCTTAGTAAGCAACCCTGTGAGTATCCTCAATGATATTGCAGATGACACTGCAGACTTAGAAATGAGAGTAAACACCTCTAAATCTATGATAATGTCAATATGTTTCCTTAAAACATCACCCCCTTGCCTCACCCCAATCCCCCCAGATATTTCTGTATCTTCCTTTAAATTACTTGGGGTTATAATTTCGTCTAATTTAAGGTGGGATATCCACATTAAAGATATTGTCTATAGAGCTAATGTATCCATGTCTCTCCTTAAGCTCTTGAATAAACTTAATGTCTCCCCATGCCATTCTAAAAGGGTCTATACTTCCTTTGCCTGATCGCATCTTGAATATGCTTGTCCAGTTTGGCATCCTGGCATCTCCCATGATGAATCAGAAAAATTGAATCCATTCAAAAGAGCCCTGAGAATAATTTTTAAAGAAGCTAAGGTACCATACTCACTCCTTCTAAAAAAAGCCCAAGCTGAAAACTCTTGAGCACAGGAGAGGAACATTGTGCCTCCATTTTGCAAAAAATGCAATAATAAACCTTGCACAGGAAACTTTTCCCTAAAAGACACTCCTCATCTAGGCACTGCCTGGTGCATACTGTTTTTGAGCTCATTCCTATCTTGTCCCCCATCTCTTGCTTAACCTCCATGTATAAAAAAAACAACTTTTGACCCCTTCATTACTGATAAAATAAACCACTAGTTTTCCTTTTCTTTGGTACTGGTGATAACCAAGTTTTATGCTTGTTTGATTCTTTTGTTCCCTCCCCCTTTTTATATGTTCTCTTTTAAACCTTTTTAATGATAATTTTATATCATTCTTTTTTAGTTTTGTTTCAGTTTTTACCTTTTTCACTTTCTGACATTTTGCTGCTTAATTTTTTTTTTACTAATGAATTGTTTTGCCTTTCTGATATTATTGTTTTTGGCATTGTTTAGCCAGTTTTTTAGTTGTTGTGCTTTTTTTCGTATGATTTTTTTTTTTGGTTTAGGATTCCGAAATGCGAATTTGGTCCTTTGGGGCTTGTGATAGACATTTTTTTTTTTTAATGATTATCTTATCTTATCTATAGCAAAGAAATTGTCCTTTCAAAGGATTGGTGATCAAATTTGTGTTTATGTGAGCAGAATACTTGTTGCATATGTAAAAATCATGAATAATGTAAAAAAAAACACTTGTATAATATAAAAATAGTGATACCAAATTATGTAGAATAGAGAAGACTGCCACTTGCTGCCAACACGCCCTTTGTGGCTTTCTTAGCAGGTGCCACAAAATGTCTTGTATAGAGGTGTGAAATAAAATTACCCTAGTCTTATGCATGGTTCAAATTTGAGACTTGCAGTCTAGTTTCAGTAACTGGACTGCTATTCTTAGATTTGAATCAAAAGTCTTATGAAGTTTGTTGTTGTTTTTTTTTGGGGGGGGGATACACACAGGCCTAAAGAAATTTTCAATATACAGTTGAATTTGTGATTTGCAGTCCATTTTCTAGTTTCTGAAACTGGACTTCCAGTCTCAAATTTGAAATGCAAGTCACATAAAATCTTGATTCTTTGGAGTGAATAGGCTAAACATAGGCTAAAGAATATAATCCTTTTTTCATTTGGTTTATTTTTTACAGCTAAATTTTGTGTGATTCCTGAGCTCATTTTCTTGCATATATTGAGAAATTTAAATGCATGCAGATTTTTTTTCCAACAAAAAGCTGAGAGAAAAATTGTCAGTACTTCAAAAAACAACCAAAAAGGTCTAAGCATATGTTTATTTACCTCAAGGAATCAACATTTCATGAGAGTCATGGTTCAAATTTGAGACTTGCAATTTAGCTTCACAAACTGGACTGCTAGTGTTGGATTTGAACCAAAAATATCATGAAGTTTAATTTTTTGGAGGGGTAGGGACATAAATAAATATGGGCCTAAAGAGATAGTCAATATGAAGTTTAAACTTGGGACTTGCACTCTGGTTTCTAGTTTCAGAAACTGGGCCACTGGCCTCAATTTGATCTGGAAGTCCAATGACATTTAGATTTTTTGGGGTAAATAAATATAGGCCTGAAGATTTTTTTTTTTTTTTGTCAATGCAGTCAATTTTTAACAGCTAGCTTTTCATATAATTCTTAAACTAATGTTACTTGATAATATGCATAATAATTGTAGTTAATACACTTCAACTGTAGTTCCACTATACTTTACCCCCCCTCTGTATCCTTTTTGCATCCCTCTGTGTCACTATTCTTTTGTCACAGTTGATTCAATTAACCAATGAACTGGTTTAAACAAGATTGTTGTTAACAGCTAAAAGTAAACATAGTATTTTTTTTTCAGATTCATAAATTTTTTATTCAATTTGATTATGATGAATCAATGTTTTTGGATTATATCATTTTAGCAAAATGGAATTATAATCAAGTAGTCCTAGTAAGTTTTTAACCAACATTTTAAACCCTTGTCTATAGCAAAATGAGCATCATCTTTAAGGGTCCATTAAGGGATTAAAACTGCATTTCTAAGTAAACCAACGATTTTATTCAGAAAGAGCATAAAAAAGACATCATGAAGTATATTTATTCATCTTATTTGTAGGCCAGTAATTTAAATGCCTCCAAGTTTACTGTCTCAGCTGTATTATGTGATAAATAAAAAGACAACATTTTTTTTCAACTGAAAGTAAGGAGTAACATTAAAACTTAAAACAAACAGAAATTATTGCACACATAAAGGGAGTTGCCCCCTCATCAACACCTCACTCTTTATGCTAAAGTTTTTTAGTACTTTAAAAAAAAGTGTCTTATTGTTCTAATTGGCCCTTGTGTTTCAGGAGTCAGTATTAAAGAATAGGGACTAAATTCAAACTTTAGCATAAAGGGCAAGGTGTTGGGGAGGGGGCAACCCCTTTATATACATAATAATTTCTGTTGGTTTTAAGTTTTAAAGTTGCTCCAACCTTTCCATTGAAAAAACTTTTTTTTTTAATTTAATTTCTGATAGTTTTTTAAATAATGCCAGGAAATCTGGCCTCACCTCCACGGAGAAACACCTCCCCACGGAAATATCCAAATTCGGGCAAATTCCTCCCCCCCTATGTATAGTTTTCCCTGACAAGTTCACTCCCTGGAAACTTCCCTCCCCATAGAAAATTCCCCCGTGAAAAAAAAACAGCAAAAAATTTGTCACCGGGGGGGGTGACAAATTTTTTGCTGTTGGTTGCATGTTTATTTAATTTTTGGGTGGGGGGACCCAAAAATTTATGCCTACATCCCAATAGCAAATACTAAGTGCACATAATGGCTGTGGGGGGGGGGGGTCATGTTATACCCAAAGGCATAGTTATTGGGCCTTTCAACTATGATGAACAAAATGGCTATCTAAAAATTTAGATTAGACAATTTTGTGAAAAAAGGGGTGGGTGAGGGGGCCTAGTTGCCCTCCAATTTTGGGTCACTTAAAAACAGCACTAGAACTTTTAATTTTCATTCAAATAAGCCCTTTCCTGATATTCTAGGACCACTGGGTTGATACAATCATCCCTGGAAAATAAAACAAAAAATTAAATAAACATGCATCCATGATGTTTCTTCTGGCAAAAAATACAAGATTCCACTTTTGTGCAGATAGGAGCTTGAAACCTGTACAGTAGGGTTCTATGATACGCTGAATCTGATAGTGTGATTTTCATTGAGATCACTTGACTTTTGGGGGCTGTTTCTCCCTTTTTTCGAAAATCAGGAAAAGTTTCTCAGGTTTGTAACTTTTGATGAGTAAGACTAAACTTAATGAAATTTATATATTTGAAGTCAGCATAAAAATATAAATTAGTTGATACAGATGTATATTGGTATCAAAATTCTGTTTTTTAGAGTTTCAGTTACTATTGAGCTGGGTTGCCCCTTAATTACAGTTTGCTACCACAAACTGTTTGATCACTTGCCAGGGCAATTATACTCCCATAGTACAGCCTTAATCTGTAAATGGAGAATACCCTGTAAGGAAAGAATGGAAATTCTCTTTGGTGATGTTAGTTAATTCTAGCAAATAATGGAAATAAAAGCTGGCAATATTTTCAAACTGTGAAAGTCTGATACCTGACATTCTAAGCAATATCAAAAGTTCCACAATCAGGTAAGACAGCACAATGAGGCATGAAAGGTAAAGAACTCTTAGTGTATTGGAAACAGGTGGTTTAATCACACTTGCAAAGAGCATACCCTATAAAAACACATTGAGTGGAGTGTTCACAAGCTACCTAATAAAGATATGGGAAAATTCCAAATTCTCCAAAACTGGTTTGGCATGAGGAGGTAACAAGTTCATTTAAATTGTTTGTCTTAAACATACTCACCTCCTTTTGCTTTTGTAGAGTAAATACAGTTGGCTTTCAACCTCTGCATCCCCAAACAAAGAATTAGGTACTTGTATGACATATGTCCTACCTCATGTCCTTCTAATATGTTTCTCTGATGCTCAATCAAAATAAAATATACCAAAGTAAGATAAAAATATAAAACTTTAGAAACAAATTTGGGCTATATATTTGCACATTAGGTGGAGGGGGTAAAGTATGGTGGGTACAATTATTCTGCATATTATGCAGTGAAAATTGTTTCCTAACTTTACACTGTCCAAGTACTTTAACCCCCCCCCCCTAATGTGCAAACATATAGCCGAAATTATATATTTTCTATTGATTCTGTCACTTCTCTTTGTCTTGTCTCATGCTAAGCTGAAACAGACTAACAAAAAAAAAATTCTATAATGCATCAATGAATGAACAACTTGAGCAGTAGGGCATTTATCATACAAGTACCAAAATTTACACAATTATCAATTACAGGCTAAAATACCTCTTTTTGGGAAAGACCACTTTTCTTTGGTATTCAGGAAAAATAGAGACAGGTTTTTGGACCACCCCTATTTTACTACATCATATTGTAATGTGAGGGTAGTAACAAGAGCCTATCTTTTATCTGCCTTCTTGGTGAAATTTTCACTAATAATTTGTCAGCATAAATTAAAAATGTACTCTCTGTTTTGACAGGCAATTGAAAAAAAAAATTACATTTAATATTTGTGATTTATAGAATAAATGTCAAGCAATAAAAGTTACATTTTTAGAATCAGCAGATAACCAGCTTTCTGTTAACATGTGAATAAAACTGATACACTGAAAGGATATATACATCAAAACAGGACAATTAGCATTTCCAAAAAGAGGTCTTTGTAGGTAAGTCAATAAACTGATAATTTCAAGTGTTTGATCTTCAATAATTTTAATAATAACCATATTGATGAATAGCTTGGGTCTTTAGCTTTTTATTGATATATACAATTCTTCTTGGTGTAAGTTTATGATCACCCCACCACCTAAGGAGACATGTTAAGAAAAACAATTCTCATTCATGGTATAAAAAACAATCCTAGGCTAGTTAACATATTTTGCAGCAGGAGAACCTTTATCTTCACTTCTTTTTCTATTTTTTTTTAAAGAAATTCATAATTTTTCAGAATACCATTTTGCTCAATTTTGAAAAATTGGCTAAATGCACTGAATGCTGTACCATCTTAAAAAATAATTTATATACATTGCTATTGAAAATGCAGTGGTGGATGTATAGAAATACACAAGGTATGGCAGAGCATTACTAAAAAACTTCTATAAGGTTTATGCAGCAAGGATTCTGCCATCTATAAAAAAATGTAGAAGGATAAAAAACATGTAAAATTTTGTAGAATGGTATATCTTTCAGCATAAATTCAAAAACAGACAATATGCTTATCAACAGCATGACTTTTTTTTAATTTTATTGCAAAGTAAGATAAAAAAAGGAAAGAAGTGAAGATAAAGATTCTCCTGCTCTAAAATATGCTAACTAGGACTATTTTGCATATTATGAAGTAAGTATTGTTTTCTGAACACATCTCTTTATGTGGTGGAATGCTTGTACATTTACACCAGAGATTTTGTTTAACAAAATTTTTCTCAATTGGATACTGATGTTTTACCCTATGCTTATTAAATATCAACTAGGGTAAGACACCCAGTAGTCGGCCACCTGCCTATTCTCAGACAGAATGTAACTAACAGGGAACCTACCTCTAGGCTAAAGGGCTTAGAAAGTTTTTATACATAGCTGGTTTCCCTGGTCACTATTAGATATCTGTATGGACTACCTCTAGGCTAATGTGCTTAGGCTCTAAGCACATTAGCCTAGAGGTAGTCCATACAGATATCTAATAGTGACCAGGGAAACCAACTGTATAAAAACTTTTTAAGCACATTAGCCTTGAGGTAGGTTCCCTGTTAGTTACATTCTGTCTGAGAATAGGCAGATGGCCGACTACTGGGTGTCTTACCCTAGGTACATTTTAATTAGAATAAAATAGAATTGTCAAATTAAAAATCAGATCTCTTTCTCTTCTCTCCCTCTTCTTTCAAATGGTAAAAAGCAAACATCCTATTGGTACAAAGAAAACTTCAACCCATTGAAAATATTTGTTGCTTTCAATTGTGAAACAGGGACATTTTGAGAGGACGTGGCCAATTGTTTTGTTGATTCATATACAGCTATAAATACAGCATGAATCGCTATCTTAAATTTTTGTTGTGATCTAGTCATTGCATGCCCAGTTTTCAGACAGAAAATAATGTTTGCGATTTTCCATTTTCACCTCCTTTTTCCAGAATCTTCCTTGAGCACGTGTTGCGAATTTAAATTTAGTGTTGGGCGATATTCGATATCGATATCGATATATCGATATATCGGACGAAATATCGATATCTAATATCGAAACGTAAATATCGATATCGAAACGATATTTCGGAATTTTCCAGTATTTTCAGCTTTTCTCGCCATTTACTCGTGAACGACCAACAGAAAAGGTCCCACAGAGAAAAAAGTTTTCCAAATCTTCCAGAAGAAGAAGAATAACTTATGAAATCCAATGACTCATAAGACGGAGCTAATGAATGCTCCAGAAACGTTGAAATAAACAACAATGACATTGTCATTCCTTATCATTCCACAGTTTGTATGTTTTTTAAAGGAATGATTGTAACTTTTGTTAACAGAGGAATGTGCGATTTTATCTAGTTTTATTTAGAATTTTCCGCAATTTTCAAAAAATCATAACATGTCTGTGTTGGTAAGTAAATTTTTATGCTGGAAGTGCAATATCCTCCAAAAATGTGTAATTAGTCTCAGTTAACAAGTTTTTTTGTCATATTTACAAGTTGAATCAAACAGTTCGTGGTAACGAACTGTAAGTAAGAAGCGACCCGGCTCAATGGTAACCGAAACTCTAGAAAACGGGTTTTTGATACCAATAGATACATCAAAAGAAAAGATTTCAATGCTGATTTCAAATATATAACTTTCATCAAGTTTAGTGCTACCCATCAAAAGTTACGCGGCTGAGAAAATTTGGCTGATTTTAAAAAAAAGGAATAAAGATTCCTTATAAGTCGGAGAGCCTAGATGAAAATCATGCCGCCAGAGTCAATACATTCTAAAGCCCTACTGTGCAGGTTTCAAACACCTATCTGCAACAAAGTGGAATTTTGTATTTTTTACCAAACAACATAGGTAAGTGTTTATTTGTTTTTTGTTTTTTTTTTCCAGGGGTCATCGTATTAACACATTTATCTTAGAATATCGTAGGAGGGCTCATTGGAACGGAAATGAAAAGTTCTAGTGCCCTTTTTAAGTGACCAAAAAAATGGAGGGCAACTAGGCCCCCTGCCACGCTTATTTTTTTCCCAAAGTCACCCGATCAAAATTTTGAGATAGCCATTTTGTTCAGCATGGTCGAAAATATGATGACTATGTCTTTTAGGATGACTTAATCCCCCAAAGTCCCCAGGGGGAGGGCTAAAATTTTTGAACTTTACCCACTTTTACCATGTAGTTTGGGTTATTGGTAAGTATACCGATGTTTTCAGCTGGGTTTTTTTCGGGGAGGGGGGGGGCTAGGTCGGGAGGTATGATGGAGGATCTGTCCATGAAGGAAGTTTTCATGGGGGAAGAAAAATTGCCATGAAGGGGGCGCCGGACTTGCCAGCATTATTTATTGGTTATTGGGAAGTATACAGACATTTTCAGGAAGGATTTTTTTCTGGAGGGGGGGGCTAGAGGAGGGGGTTACTCTAGAGAATCTTTCCGTGGAGGATGTTTCTTTGGGGTAAGGGACATTTCTATGGAGGGGGCGCTGGATTTCCAAGCATTATTTAAAAAACTATCAGAAATTAAATAAAAAAAACACAAGTTTTTTCAACTGAAAGTAAGAAGCAACATTAGAACTTAAAACGAACAGAAATTATAACGTATGTGAGGGGGTTCTCCCCCAAGTCAATACCTTGCTCTTTACGCTACAGTTTTTTTAGTGCTTTCAAAAGAGCTATCTATTCTAATTAAACAGCTTTTGTGATTCAGGGGTTTGTGAATCAAATTTGTTTTTAACTTTTAACATAAAGAGTGTGGTATTGACTAAGGGGAGAACCTCCTCATATACGTAATAACATATATGTAATAAAAAAAACAATAAAAAAAACAAGTGATACGGCTCAATAGTAATCGAAACTTTTAAAAACGGAATTTTGATGTCAATAAACGTGTTTATAATGCTGATTCTAAATATAAAAATTTTATTAAGTTTAGTATTACTCATCAAAGGCTACGAGCCTGAGAAAATTTACCCAATTTTTTAAAGAGGGGGAAATCATCCCCTACAAGTGAAAGAATTTTAATGAAAAGCACGCCGTCAGATTCAGCGTATCAGAAAACCGTATTACATAGGTTTCAAGCTCATATCTGCAAAAATCTGCAACTTTGTATTTTTTGCCAGAAGAAAAATATACGAATATAGAAGTTAGTTACGTACGTTAATTTGTAAATTACGTCATAACCAAATTTAGAAACATCCATTTAGCAAAAGAAAAGTAAAATTTTTATGCAAATTTTGTTTGCTTATTCAATGACGGTGAGCCAAAATAAAAGCTGCATTAACTAAAAAACGATCATAAATTAAATAAAAAAAAACAAGTTTTTAAAACTGAAAGTAAGGAACGACGTTATAACTTAAAACGAACAGAAATTATTCCGTATATGAAAGGGGCTGTCCCCTCCTCAACGCCTCGCTCTTTACGCTAAAGTTTGACTCTGTCTCACAACTTTATTTTCTAAAACAATAAAAAACTTTAGCGTAAAGAGCGAGGCGTTGAGGAGGGGACAGCCCTTTCATATACGGAATAATTTCTGTTCGTTTTAAGTTTTAACGTCGTTCCTTACTTTCAGTTTTAAAAACTTGTTTTTTTAT